>NC_054562.1:1929262-1941762 GCF_017654505.1 Polyodon spathula | reverse complement strand
TGAGACCATGTTGTGGTCTGAGTTTGCCAGTGGTTCTCTGACCTCTGTTTTAGTTATTCTATCTTCGTTATTTGAAAAGACTAAATCAAGGCATGCCTCCCCTCTAGTGGGTGCCTTCACAAATTGTGTTAGGAAGCAGTCATTTGTCAGGGTATGGGTGTCTGTGTATGTGTCAGTGTGTGTGTGTGTGGCATTTGTATGGGTGTCTGTGTATGTGTCAGTGTGTGTGTGTGTGTGGGGGGGGGGGGGGGTGTATGGGTGTCTGTGTATGTGTCAGTGTGTGTGTGTGTGTGTGGGTGGGTGCCAGTGTGTGTGTGGGGGTGTGTGTCTGTGTGTGTGGGTGTACAGTGTTTATAAATTACAATGTTTTAAGATGTTTACAGACAAACTAGGATTGAAGTGTAGAGCTACTGGCTACTGTACTTAAAATAAATAAATAAATAAATACAAAATAAATGAATAAATGCATTTTTAAAAAATCCATAATTAAATAAACCATAAGCTGCAGTTCCTCTTTTCCCCAGCAGGTGTCAGCCTAGCCTAAGCGACAGACACGCGTGACAGGGCTCTGCCTGTTCGTGTTTCTCTGTAAGGTTTTGCAGACAGAACGCCCCCGCCCGGTCAGAATGAAGAATGCGCTGAACAGAACAGTCGCTGCCGCTTCTTTCATCCACGAAGCGGGCAGATTAATAGCGATGCAAGACGGCTGTATTCAGATCTATGGTCTAGATACATAGAATATATATATATATATATATATATATATATATATATATATATATATATATAATATTTCTTATTGCTGTGTGTCTCCTATGCACTAGGGGTGAATCTCATATCACACACAGAGCCTGAGATCAGCCGCGCATTCACACAATACAGGAATCTGATTACAGCGTTACAGTGCGTGATATAAATTAATACTAAATAGATATGCAAATGCATACTGAAATTAATATTTAATAGATATGCAAATGCATACTGAAATTAATATTTAATAGATATGCAATTGCATATGAAATTAATATTTAATACATATTCAAATACATATGAAATTAATATTTAATACATATTCAAATGGCTATGAAATTAATATTTAACAAATATGCAAATGCATATGAAATTAATATTTAATAGATATGCAGTTGATATTAAGGTCCAATTATTTTTTGTTACTTTCCATTGACATTTAAGTCAGATTAACTATATTTTCAATAATTTAAACAATGGGAAATTATTACATATTTTCAAGGGTAAGAAAACATAATACAAAGGGATGTGATATGAAATTACATCTTCAAGCGATATCTGGTTAACATTTAGCCAGAAACCAGCATTTGCATATTAATTTATGAATTAATTTAACTCGGTCGTCGCATCAAAACCTCTTCTACGAGAGCGACCCAGCCAAGCAGGCAGGCAGCAAACCAATCGCACAACAAGAACAAACACACAATAAAACACAAGCAAATCACATTTAAAACAGCAAATCAAAACACAGAGAAGTCGCCATCTAAAACAATTACAACTGCCACTCACAAAATCATGCAGTTTACTCTTGGTTACTATGGGAAGCTATAGGGTATTCATTTATTCAATATTTATTACATGTTAATGTGACAGTAATTTAATTGCTTATCTATGCATCTGTTGCATATTTAATATTAATGTTAATTTAATATTTATTGCATATTTATTTCAGGTTCATTTATGCCAGGTACTATACAGAGTTACCAGGGAGGCAGCTTAAACAGATAGCTGTTAGCTTAAATATACATTCCGTCAACACAGAGGGTTTGAAGAGCCTGGAACTCGTTCACAAGAACATGTCCTTAAAATCTTGTCTTCAGCCCGAGCGGGTCTCCGACGAACGGGGCGAAGAAAACAGAGTTCAAGCAAAATGCTGTTTTTTTTCTCGTCAGACCCGGGGGACTGACAAGAAGAAAGAAGGACCAGGGGTCACAAATGGAGATTAGACAAAGGGACATTCAGAACAGAAAATAGGAGGCACTTTTTTACACAGAGAATTGTGAGGGTCTGGAATCAACTCCCCAGTAATGTTGTTGAAGCTGACACCCTGGGATCCTTCAAGAAGCTGCTTGATGAGATTCTGGGATCAATAAGCTACTAACAACCAAACGAGCAAGATGGGACAGAGCGGGCTCCTCTCGTTTGTAAACTTTCTTATGTTCTTCCAAGAGATTTGTTTGTACGCCAGTCCTGGGTCTCTCTGCTCAGTTGTGAGTGTGTGATTGTGTGTGTGTGTGTGTGTGTGTGTGTGTGAGATTGTGAGTGTGATTGTGTATGTGTGTGTGAGATTGTGAGTGGGTGTGTGTGATTGTGTGAGTGAGATTGTGAGTGTGTGTGTGTGTGTGTGTGTGTGTGTGTGTGTGTGTGTGTGTGTGTGTGTGTGAGTGTGTGTGGTCTGTGTGTGTAACCCACCCACACCCACCCACACTGACACACTGGGTGTGACAGTGTGACCCAGCTTGTGACAGTGGTGGGTGCGTGTGTTGATTGTGTGCACACACTCTCACACAACATTGTGGGTGTGAGTGTGTGTGTGTGATTGTGAGTGTGTGTGAGATTGTGAGTGGGTGTGCGTGTGTGATGTGGGTGTGTGTGTGAGTGTGTGTGTGTGTGATTGTGAGTGTGTGTGAGATTGTGAGTGGGTGTGCGTGTGTGATTGTGGGTGTGTGATTGTGAGTGGGTGTGTGTGTGATTGTGTGTGTGTGTGAGATTGTGAGTGGGTGTTGTGTGAGATTGTGAGTGGGTGTGTGTGTGGGGGAGATTGAGTGGGTGGGTGTGTGTGATTGTGTATGTGTGAGACTGAGTGGGTGTGCGTGTGTGATTGTGTGTGTGTGTGATTGTGAGTGGGTGTGTGTGTGTGATTGTGAGTGTGTGCGTGTGTGAGATTGTGAGTGGGTGTGCGTGTGTGAATGTGTGTGTGTGTGATTGTGAGTGGGTGTGTGTGTGTGATTGTGTGATTAATGGCTGTTTCCACGTCATGCTAATTGTAGCTGGTCTGCTCAGCTGTAGCTGTGTCTGTTTCTTGTGTCGAGTCAGCGACGGGTTCCAGGTCAGTTCCTCCCCATTCCAGGCTGAATCATCCTCCCTCAATTGTTTTCCCACAATTTCTCTCTCACTCCCTCCCTCAATCGTTCTCTCACTCCCTCCCTCAATCGTTCTCCCTCACTCCCTCCCTCAATCGCTCTCACTCCCTCCCTCAATCGTTCTCCCTCACGCCCTCCCTCAATTGCTCTCTCTCACTCCCTCCCTTGATCTCTGTCTCTCACTCCCTCCCTCAATTGATCTCCCTCTCTCTCCCTCCTTCACTCCAGGCTGAATCGTTCTCAGTTCCATGTTGTGTTTTACACATCCAGCGATCATCCCTCCCTGCCTCACTCTCTCTCACCCCCTCCCTCTCTCACTCCCTTGGCCCTAAGTCACGAGGGACTAAGAGACGAGAGTCACCTACAAACTGCTTCGCATCGGCCTCACTCCCTCCCTAGGGAGAGGGGGTCACTTTAAGGGCCTCGGGGAGGCGGTATGCCTTGTTAGTACCAGGGAGCCGGAAACCTCAGGTGAGAAGAGGAGGCAGGGGGAGGGAGGGCGACTATAGTCGGAGGCGTTGTTCCCTGTCTTACCCATTTCCCCATAGGGCGGACGTTTTTTGTTTTTGTTTGTGTTCTCTTCCCTCCCTCACTCCCTCCCTCCCTGCTTCTGATTCCCTCTCTCCCTGCCTCTCTCACTCCCTCCCTCCTTTTCCTTACTGCTTCTCTCTCACTCCCTGTAATTTTAATCACTGCAGTGTCATTGTATCTCATTGTATCTCATTGTATCTCATTGTAATGCCTTGTAATTGAACTCATTGTAATTAAATTCCAGCAGAGCTGCTGTCAGAGTGCTCATCGTGAACCCCAGGTGTGTTTCAGGTAGAGCAGCACTTCCCAGCTCACCTGCAGAGTGAAATAAGACCTCGCCCCCTTCTTTCATTAACCAACCGGCTGCTGCTTCCCCCGGGTGGCGGAGCGAAGCACCGACAGGCACTTCCTGAGACGAGGCACGCAAAAACTGAGAACTTTCTTTAGCTCCGCGTGGTCACAGACATCACAGCTGGTGCATTGCCAGCGAAACCTAAAGTGACACTACAATACAATACTACAGCTCCCAGCATGCCTCGCCATTGCCGCGGGTGCAGAGGCATGCTGGGAGCTGTAGTCCTAGCCAGGGCTGTACCGATTCACAATACAATAACTACAGCAGAGCAGCTAGAGCTGAAGAGCAGCTCCTGAACTCAGTCAAAGCAGCAAAGACTGAGCAAAACAATGTAATACAGCCCAGCCCAGTGCATTGCAGTTAAAGAACTACAGCTCCCAGCATCCCTCACCATTGCTGCAGGTGCAGAGGCATGCTGGGAGCTGTAGTCCTAGCAGGGTTGGGGGGAGGGGGGGCGGCCCCGCTACGACACCACGCAGCCCTGCTTCTTCTGCCGCTTGCTTTTCCTTTTCTTCGCCGAGCTCGTTGCCGCGACGACCGCCTCCTTGAAGATGTCGTCGACGTTCTCCTGGAATCTCGCGGAGCATTCCAGATACATGGAGGCTCGGATCTGCTGAGCCATGTGCTCGCCCTGAGAGAGAGAGAGAGAGAGAGAGAGAGAGAGAGAGAGAGAGAGAGAGAGGAGAGGAGAGAGAGAGAATGTTATCCCGTTTCATGACAATGGGATCAGCGGTTCTCCGCTTATATCTGTTGAAATGTGTTTAGTGTAACCTGCGTGCGACCTACTGCACTACACCCCCTCCACCAGCAGGGGGGCTAATAAGAGGCACACACACACGCGCGTGCGCACACACACACACACACACACACACACACACACACACACACACACACACACACACACACACACACTGACTCACAGCCCTGCCTTGCTCTCTGCAGACGCACGCACACACACCCCTTGATAAACCAGTCTTGCTGTGTTTTTTCCGCCCTGCTCTTTGCACGCACACACACATGCACACACACAAACACACACACACAGCCCTTGATAAGCCTTTGTTGCTGTTTCCTCCCCTGTGTTGCTGTGTTTTCTCCCCTGTGTTGCTGTGTTTTCTCCCCTGTGTTGCTGTGTTTCCTCTCCCCTGTGTTGTTGTGTTTTCTCCCGTGTTGCTGTGTTTCCTCTCCCCTGTGTTGCTGTGTTTCCTCTCCCTGTGTTGCTGTGTTTTCTCTCCCCTGTGTTCCTGTTTTCTCTCCCCTGTGTTGCTGTGTTTTCTCCCCTGTGTTGCTGTGTTTTCTCTCCCCTGTGTTGCTGTGTTTTCTCCCCTGTGTTGCTGTGTTTTCTCTCCCCTGTGTTGCTGTGTTTTCTCTCCCCTGTGTTGCTGTGTTTCCTCTCCCGTGTTGCTGTGTTTTCTCCCCTGTGTTGCTGTGTTTTCTCCCCTGTGTTGCTGTGTTTTCTCCCCTGTGTTGCTGTGTTTTCTCCCCTGTGTTGCTGTGTTTTCTCCCCCTGTGTTGCTGTGTTTTCTCTCCCCTGTGTTCCTATGTTTTCTCCCCTGTGTTGCTGTGTTTTCTCCCCTGTGTTGCTGTGTTTTCTCTCCCCTGTGTTGCTGTGTTTTCTCTCCCCTGTGTTGCTGTGTTTTCTCTCCCCTGTGTTGCTGTGTTTTCTCCCCTGTGTTGCTGTGTTTCCTCTCCCCTGTGTTGCTGTGTTTTCTCTCCCCTGTGTTGCTGTGTTTCCTCTCCCCTGTGTTGCTGTGTTTCCTCTCCCCTGTGTTGCTGTGTTTTCTCCCGTGTTGCTGTGTTTCCTCTCCCCTGTGTTGCTGTGTTTTCTCTCCCCTGTGTTGCTGTGTTTTCTCCCCTGTGTTGCTGTGTTTTCTCCCCTGTGTTGCTGTGTTTTCTCTCCCCTGTGTTGCTGTGTTTTCTCCCCTGTGTTGCTGTGTTTTCTCCCCTGTGTTGCTGTGTTTTCTCCCCTGTGTTGCTGTGTTTTCTCCCCTGTGTTGCTGTGTTTTCTCTCCTGTGTTGCTGTGTTTTCTCTCCCCTGTGTTGCTGTGTTTTCTCCCCTGTGTTGCTGTGTTTTCTCTCCCCTGTGTTGCTGTGTTTTCTCCCCTGTGTTGCTGTGTTTTCTCCCCTGTGTTGCTGTGTTTTCTCCCCTGTGTTGCTGTGTTTTCTCCCCTGTGTTGCTGTGTTTCCTCTCCCCTGTGTTGTTGTGTTTTCTCCCGTGTTGCTGTGTTTCCTCTCCCCTGTGTTGCTGTGTTTCCTCTCCCCTGTGTTGCTGTGTTTTCTCTCCCCTGTGTTCCTGTTTTCTCTCCCCTGTGTTGCTGTGTTTTCTCCCCTGTGTTGCTGTGTTTTCTCTCCCCTGTGTTGCTGTGTTTTCTCCCCTGTGTTGCTGTGTTTTCTCCCCTGTGTTGCTGTGTTTCCTCTCCCCTGTGTTGCTGTGTTTTCTCTCCCCTGTGTTGCTGTGTTTTCTCCCCTGTGTTGCTGTGTTTCCTCTCCCCTGTGTTGCTGTGTTTTCTCCCCTGTGTTGCTGTGTTTCCTCTCCCCTGTGTTGCTGTGTTTTCTCTCCCCTGTGTTCCTGTGTTTCCTCCCGTGTTCCTGTGTTTTCTCCCTGCAGCTCCCCCTGTGGTGGCAGGCTGCATTACCTGTGAGTAGGTGATGGGCTCCAGTCCGTTGGCCCTCAGTTTTCGGAGTCGGATCTTGTCTTTCCGCAGGTCTGTCTTGCACCCCACGAGCAAGACGGGGACCCCCTTACAGAAGTGACGGACCTCTGGGGACCACTATCCATAAAGACACAGAAAAAGAGGGGTGAGATATAAAGGCAACCCCCTTATCTATCCACAAGGTTTGCATTCATTCCCAGTGCTGCTGCTTCTCATCACTGCATTCACTCAAACACTGCCAGAGTTACTGTACTGTGAATCGGTACAGCCCTGGCTAGGACTACAGCTCCCAGCATGCCTCTGCACCTGCGGCAATGGTGAGGGATGCTGGGAGCTGTAGTTTAACGCAATGCGCTGGGCTGTGCTGTAATACATTGTTTTGCTCAATCTGTGCTGATTTGACTGTGAGTTCAGGAGGACTACAGCTCCCAGCATCCCTCACCATTGCTGTGGGAGCAGAGGCATGCTGGGAGCTGTAGTCTTAGCAGGGCTGTCCCGATTCACAATACAATAACTACAGCAGCGCAGCTAGAGCTGAAGAGCAGCTCCTGAACTCAGTCAAAGCAGCACAGACTGAGCAAAACAATAATAATAATAACAATAATAAACACAGTGTTTGAGTGACTGCAGTGACCATAACCAATGCGGATAATTGCCTCAAGCCCCCTCATTGACAGTGCTAGGGCAGGTGTTTCTTACCTTGGTGAGAACATTGTCAAAGCTGCCGGGGTTTGTGACATCATAGCAGATCAGCACCACGTTGGCTCCTGTGTAGGAGAGGGGGCGGAGCCTATCGTAGTCCTCTTGGCCTATCAGAAGGAAGCACACAAGCGGATGTTTTCATGTCAGTATCTTCCTGGGGCTGCGTTGCTGTTTATCAGAGTGTCAGTGTGTGTGTTTCCGTGACTCTGTCTGAGCTGTCATTTTCATCTCTTTATTTTCCTCTCCTTTTCTCTTCCTCCTCCTCCTCCTCCTCCTCCTCCTCTCCTCCTGTGTGTGTCTGTCAGTCTGTGCCTGTGCGTGTGTGTGTGTGTGTGTCTCACATGTTTTTTTAACCCCTAGATTCCTAGAATTACCGGCTGTATCCCACAGGTTGATCTCAGTGTGTTTGTTGTCGACTGTGATGCTTGCAGTGTATCTGTCAAACACCGTCGGAACGTAAGCCTGAGAAAAAATACATGAAAAAATATTATAGATTACACAGATTATAGATTACACAGATTATAGATTACACAGATTATAGATTACACAGTCACTGCTGTTCAGAGACAGGGACAGGACACGGCTGTACTAACACAGACACCAAGAAGAAGGGATTATATTGTAGCGTCAAACAGAGATACTAATGTGTGTCTAATTCACAATTTGAAGGGATTATATTGTAGTGTCACTGTCTGTGCCAGGTGCATGACAAGTACCGACAATGTCTGTCCCTGATCCTGTGTGGACGCTAGACGGTGAGACAGTGTGTGTGTCTGTCTGTCTCTCTGTGTGCCGATCTGTCTCTCTGTCTCTCTGGGGGTGTTAAACAATGCTAATCTTCACTGACTCTGTTAAATGTAGAACAGCACTAATAACTTCCTTCATCTAAACCCAAAGTATTTTTGCAAAAACGAAAAATGATTCTAATCCGAATCACAATGTGTTTAATCAGCCTGGGAAGAGTGACAGACTTAACCCTGTCACTGCCAAACTCAGAGACTGAACCACACTGTGCTGTGGGCAATGAGAGAGAGAGAGAGAGAGAGAGAGAGAGGAGAGAGAGAGAGAGAGAGAGAGAGAGAGAGAGAGAGAGACACACACACACACACACACACACACACACACACACCACACACAAACACAGACAAAACAAAAGACACACTGAAACACACACACACACACACACTGAAACACACACACACACACACACACACACACACACAGTTTTAGGGTACATCAGTGCAGTGTTGTAATGAATCTCAGTGTGTGTCCACAGAAACATTCTTTGGGGGACAGTGCCAGTGGACCTTGTGGGTGCTTTGTAACATTCAGTCTGGAATACCTTTCTAACGATAGGTAAGGGAAGCGAGTCTTCCGTATAGCAGGAATGCTACGCGACGTCACATACAGGCCGTCAAGGAACAGTCTGTTCGAGTAAGTCAGCAGGAGAGTATGCCCCACCTGGCCGGTTCTCCACAGGGGGATGAGGACTTGCGGGAGAGGGAGGAGAGTTCAAGAGGAGTGGGGACAGGCAGGCAGGCAGGCAGACAGACAGACAGACAGGCAGACAGACTCTACAGTGCCTATAGGAAGTATTCCCCCCCTGAACGTTTCCACAGTTCTACAGTGCCTCTAAGGAAGGATTTTATAACCCCTGTCACGTTTCACAGTGGGCTTTACAATACCTAAATTTTATTGAAACGAAAATTGAGATTTTGATGGCACGGTTGTCAAAAGAACACAAAATTTCGGTGAGTGAGCAGGCTTTGACCGAAAACACGAAACTGTTTATTGTCAAACTTACTTTGAGGCTTGACGTTCAGACTCCCTGAGGAAGCTTCGATTAAATCTGTGGAGCCTACAGGACAGGACATTGGCAAATCGGGTGCTTAGAAGTCCACTGGGGGACAAACGCTGATGAGGGGGTCACTGTCCTGCTGAAAGGCGAACCTCCATCCCAGTCTGAGGTCTTCTGCATTATGAAGCTGGTTTATCTCAAGGATTTGCCTGTATCCATTCTCCCCTCTACCCTGACAAGCTTCCCAGTCCCTGCTGATGAGAAGCATCCCCATGGCATGATGCTGCCCCCACCATGCTTCACAGTAGGGATGGCATTACCTGGGTGATGTGCTGAGCTAGTTTTGCACCAGACATAACGCTTTGCATTTAGGTCAAATAGTTCCATTTTCGTTTCATCGGAGAACAGATCTTTTCAGAGTCTCCCACGTGCCCTTTTTTTGCAAATTCCAAGCAAGATTTTTCAACTGGGCTTTTATCAGAAATGGCTTCCTTCTTGCCACTCTCCCGTACAGGCCAGATTTGTGGAGTACCTCAGCAATTGTTGACACATGGACGGTTTCTCCCATCTCAGCCGTGGGACACTGTAGGTCTTTCAGTTTGGGAGTTGTCATTGGCCTCTTGGTGGCTTCTCTGACCAAGGCCCTTCTTACCCGGCTGCTCAGTTTGGGAGGACGGCCTGGGATATTCAATTCCTTTGAAATCTTTTCATACCCCTCCACTGATCTGTGCCTTTCAGCAACTTTATGCGCTATCTATTAACAAAACCTTCGAGGAGTGAGAAGTGACCATCCTCAGAAACTTTTCAATTCACGGGTGGGTTGGCGCCTGGAGGTCTTTGTCCCCAGGTTGTGTCCAGGCTTGCGCATCTTCCTAGTACTTTATTGTCCAAGGAAAATGTCTTACCGGAACTGCTCAGTCTTCTATGGTACAGGTTGTCTTTGCTTTGAAATCGGGGACTTCACTATACTCCCACGTTATGGACCTTTGAATCCTGAACGTGTGGAAGGGACGTTCCAACTCCATTGAGTTCCTTGAAATCGGGAGTGTTCCGTTCCCAACTCGGTCCACCACATCTGTCGTTTCCCTAATTGTTTGTCTACCAACTGAACAAGTGAGTACGTTTGAAGTCCAACACAGTCTTGTGACTGAACAGGTAGTTTCAATAGCTCCATTAACTTATTGTGTGAATTCTCTGAAGGCAAATGGTAACACCTGAGCTTATTTAGGAGTGTCACAGCAAAGAGGGTGAATTACTTGATTTTCAAAAGATTGTGAAGGGGTTGAGCAGGTTGTGTAAATCAAAGCGAAAAAAAATCCTATTTTAAATACATCAAGATTTCAGGTTGTGTCACAACACACTGTGGAAAAGTCCGGGGGGGGGGTGACATACGATAGGCACTGTAGATACTTCTATACAGACAGACTGACAGTATCTAGCCTCTCTATAGACACTGAGAGTTGAAGCCTACACTCAACATCCTCTCTCCACACACACTCACCTCAAGCCCTCTGTATTCCTCTCTCACCCACCCGGGAAGCCTCTCTCCACTCTCACTCACCTCGGGGAAGCCTCTCTCCACTCTCACTCACCTCGGGGAAGCCTCTCTCCACTCTCACTCACCTCGGGGAAGCCTCTCTCCTCTCTCACTCACCTCGGGGAAGCCTCTCTCCACTCTCACTCACCTCGGGGAAGCCTCTCTCCACTCTCACTCACCTCGGGGAAGCCTCTCTCCACTCTCACTCACCTCAGGGAAGCCTCTCTCCACTCTCACTCACCTCAGGGAAGCCTCTCTCCACTCTCACTCACCTCAGGGAAGCCTCTCTCCACTCTCACTCACCTCGGGGAAGCCTCTCTCCACTCTCACTCACCTCGGGGAAGCCTCTCTCCACTCTCACTCACCTCGGGGAAGCCTCTCTCCACTCTCACTCACCTCGGGGAAGCCTCTCTCCACTCTCACTCACCTCGGGGAAGCCTCTCTCCACTCTCACTCACCTCGGGGAAGCCTCTCTCCACTCTCACTCACCTCGGGGAAGCCTCTCTCCACTCTCACTCACCTCGGGGAAGCCTCTCTCCACTCTCACTCACCTGGGGGAAGCCTCTCTCCACTCTCACTCACCTGGGGGAAGCCTCTCTCCACTCTCACTCACCTCGGGGAAGCCTCTCTCCACTCTCACTCACCTCGGGGAAGCCTCTCTCCACTCTCACTCACCTCGGGGAAGCCTCTCTCCACTCTCACTCACCTCGGGGAAGCCTCTCTCCACTCTCACTCACCTCGGGGAAGCCTCTCTCCACTCTCACTCACCTCGGGGAAGCCTCTCTCCACTCTCACTCACCTCGGGGAAGCCTCTCTCCACTCTCACTCACCTCGGGGAAGCCTCTCTCCACTCTCACTCACCTCGGGGGAAGCCTCTCTCCACTCTCACTCACCTCGGGGAAGCCTCTCTCCACTCTCACTCACCTCGGGGAAGCCTCTCTCCACTCTCACTCACCTCGGGGAAGCCTCTCTCCACTCTCACTCACCTCGGGGAAGCCTCTCTCCACTCTCACTCACCTCGGGGAAGCCTCTCTCCACTCTCACTCACCTCGGGGAAGCCTCTCTCCACTCTCACTCACCTCGGGGAAGCCTCTCTCCACTCTCACTCACCTCGGGGAAGCCTCTCTCCACTCTCACTCACCTCGGGGAAGCCTCTCTCCACTCTCACTCACCTCGGGGAAGCCTCTCTCCACTCTCACTCACCTCGGGGAAGCCTCTCTCCACTCTCACTCACCTCGGGGAAGCCTCTCTCCACTCTCACTCACCTCAGGGAAGCCTCTCTCCACTCTCACTCACCTCAGGGAAGCCTCTCTCCACTCTCACTCACCTCGGGGAAGCCTCTCTCCACTCTCACTCACCTCGGGGAAGCCTCTCTCCACTCTCACTCACCTCGGGGAAGCCTCTCTCCACTCTCACTCACCTCGGGGAAGCCTCTCTCCACTCTCACTCACCTCGGGGAAGCCTCTCTCCACTCTCACTCACCTCGGGGAAGCCTCTCTCCACTCTCACTCACCTCGGGGAAGCCTCTCTCCACTCTCACTCACCTCGGGGAAGCCTCTCTCCACTCTCACTCACCTCGGGGAAGCCTCTCTCCACTCTCACTCACCTCGGGGAAGCCTCTCTCCACTCTCACTCACCTCGGGGAAGCCTCTCTCCACTCTCACTCACCTCGGGGAAGCCTCTCTCCACTCTCACTCACCTCGGGGAAGCCTCTCTCCACTCTCACTCACCTCGGGGAAGCCTCTCTCCACTCTCACTCACCTCGGGGAAGCCTCTCTCCACTCTCACTCACCTCGGGGAAGCCTCTCTC
>NC_054562.1:1904262-1924262 GCF_017654505.1 Polyodon spathula | reverse complement strand
ACCATCTTTAAAATCCATTCTCTCACCTCTTATTAGCTTTATTAACAGGATCACTGACCCCTCCCTTTACAGGAGCGCTGACCATCTTTAAAATCCATTCTCTCACCTCTTATTAGCTTTATTAACAGGATCACTGACCCCTCCCTTTACAGGAGCGCTGACCATCTTTAAAATCCATTCTCTCACCTCTTATTAGCTTTATTAACAGGATCACTGACCCCTCCCTTTACAGGAGCGCTGACCATCTTTAAAATCCATTCTCTCACCTCTTATTAGCTTTATTAACAGGATCACTGACCCCTCCCTTTAAAGGAGCGCTGACCATCTTTAAAATCCATTCTCTCACCTCTTATTAGCTTTATTAACAGGATCACTGGCCCCTCCCTTTAAAGGAGCGCTGACCATCTTTAAAATCCATTCTCTCACCTCTTATTAGCTTTATTAACAGGATCACTGACCCCTCCCTTTACAGGAGCGCTGACCATCTTTAAAATCCATTCTCTCACCTCTTATTAGCTTTATTAACAGGATCACTGACCCCTCCCTTTACAGGAGCGCTGACCATCTTTAAAATCCATTCTCTCACCTCTTATTAGCTTTATTAACATGATCACTGGCCCCTCCCTTTAAAGGAGCGCTGACCATCTTTAAAATCCATTCTCTCACCTCTTATTAGCTTTATTAACAGGATCACTGACCCCTCCCTTTACAGGAGCGCTGACCATCTTTAAAATCCATTCTCTCACCTCTTATTAGCTTTATTAACAGGATCACTGACCCCTCCCTTTACAGGAGCGCTGACCATCTTTAAAATCCATTCTCTCACCTCTTATTAGCTTTATTAACAGGATCACTGACCCCTCCCTTTACAGGAGCGCTGACCATCTTTAAAATCCATTCTCTCACCTCTTATTAGCTTTATTAACAGGATCACTGACCCCTCCCTTTACAGGAGCGCTGACCATCTTTAAAATCCATTCTCTCACCTCTTATTAGCTTTATTAACAGGATCACTGACCCCTCCCTTTACAGGAGCGCTGACCATCTTTAAAATCCATTCTCTCACCTCTTATTAGCTTTATTAACAGGATCACTGACCCCTCCCTTTACAGGAGCGCTGACCATCTTTAAAATCCATTCTCTCACCTCTTATTAGCTTTATTAACAGGATCACTGACCCCTCCCTTTAAAGGAGCGCTGACCATCTTTAAAATCCATTCTCTCACCTCTTATTAGCTTTATTAACAGGATCACTGACCCCTCCCTTTAAAGGAGCGCTGACCATCTTTAAAATCCATTCTCTCACCTCTTATTAGCTTTATTAACAGGATCACTGACCCCTCCCTTTAAAGGAGCGCTGACCATCTTTAAAATCCATTCTCTCACCTCTTATTAGCTTTATTAACAGGATCACTGGCCCCTCCCTTTAAAGGAGCGCTGACCATCTTTAAAATCCATTCTCTCACCTCTTATTAGCTTTATTAACAGGATCACTGGCCCCTCCCTTTAAAGGAGTGCTGACCATCTTTAAAATCCATTCTCTCACCTCTTATTAGCTTTATTAACAGGATCACTGACCCCTCCCTTTAAAGGAGCGCTGACCATCTTTAAAATCCATTCTCTCACCTCTTATTAGCTTTATTAACAGGATCACTGACCCCTCCCTTTAAAGGAGCGCTGACCATCTTTAAAATCCATTCTCTCACCTCTTATTAGCTTTATTAACATGATCACTGGCCCCTCCCTTTAAAGGAGCGCTGACCATCTTTAAAATCCATTCTCTCACCTCTTATTAGCTTTATTAACAGGATCACTGACCCCTCCCTTTAAAGGAGCGCTGACCATCTTTAAAATCCATTCTCTCACCTCTTATTAGCTTTATTAACAGGATCACTGACCCCTCCCTTTAAAGGAGCGCTGACCATCTTTAAAATCCATTCTCTCACCTCTTATTAGCTTTATTAACAGGATCACTGGCCCCTCCCTTTAAAGGAGCGCTGACCATCTTTAAAATCCATTCTCTCACCTCTTATTAGCTTTATTAACAGGATCACTGACCCCTCCCTTTACAGGAGCGCTGACCATCTTTAAAATCCATTCTCTCACCTCTTATTAGCTTTATTAACAGGATCACTGACCCCTCCCTTTACAGGAGCGCTGACCATCTTTAAAATCCATTCTCTCACCTCTTATTAGCTTTATTAACAGGATCACTGGCCCCTCCCTTTAAAGGAGCGCTGACCATCTTTAAAATCCATTCTCTCACCTCTTATTAGCTTTATTAACAGGATCACTGACCCCTCCCTTTAAAGGAGCGCTGACCATCTTTAAAATCCATTCTCTCACCTCTTATTAGCTTTATTAACAGGATCACTGACCCCTCCCTTTACAGGAGCGCTGACCATCTTTAAAATCCATTCTCTCACCTCTTATTAGCTTTATTAACATGATCACTGACCCCTCCCTTTACAGGAGCGCTGACCATCTTTAAAATCCATTCTCTCACCTCTTATTAGCTTTATTAACAGGATCACTGACCCCTCCCTTTACAGGAGCGCTGACCATCTTTAAAATCCATTCTCTCACCTCTTATTAGCTTTATTAACAGGATCGCTGGCCCCTCCCTTTACAGGAGCGCTGACCATCTTTAAAATCCATTCTCTCACCTCTTATTAGCAGGGGGCAATAATAAGAGACAAAGACAATGACCCCCACACACAGAGACACCGTTTATTTTAACAATATCTGTTTATAATCTTTATTATTCATTTTCAATTAATTCTGCATTTTTTTTGTAATTATGATGATCATGAAACAGAATCAATGTAAACACATACATGAATATAATAATAATAATAATAATAATAATAATTTGAAGATAATTAAAGGGAAGGAACATTTTTGCTTTTAAAATTCGTACTACTCCCTTTGCTTGTAATACTAAACTCGTTAAGTACGAAGATTCAGAGATCTAGAAACAGCTACAAAAAAAAATCTAAAACAAACAATTCAAATGCAGTGCTGCAGTACCACGCCATCAACACCAGGTGGTGCCAAAGAGGCCACAGCGCCACAGTCTACACTGAACACCAGAGAGGTCTTAATGGCAACCAAGAATAAAGAATGAGGAGCAACACAATAAACAAAACTACACACGTAAACATAAAACCACAACAAGACAGAGATAAACATCTAATCAGATTAATAACCGTATTGGAGAAACTACACTTTGAAATAATAAAAAAAAAACAGTGTTATCAGATTCATCCACCCCCCTCCCAGAAGAAATATATAGATTGTTCCATTTATTTTTTACCAAGATCTGGAAGACACAAAGACAGTCTGAAAACAGACATACACAACATGGACAGACACACAGACACATTGGTTTACAGCATTGACTCTCACACAGTGCAGATTCCCTATTCTAAACTCTCTATATAAATATATCCACTCACTGGCACACACTGTGCACTGACTCTCACACAGTGCAGATTCCCTATTCTAAACTCCACAGGGGCTGAAGGAAACATCTCATTGAAACTGCATTGAGAGATTTCTGCTGAAATCGTTTGTTCTGTTTGAAATGTTTGTCTGAACATCACAGGGACTTGTCCTGTGTCCTCATCAGGTGAGGGTGTCAGCTTTACCTGCCTGGGGGCGGACAGACCTGATTTTGTAAACACTATAAACACATACGCACACAGGGACACAGATACACACACTAATGCAGGCACGCAGACATCTACACTAAACTCTAAACACACACACTGAAGCTGGTATTCACAGCTGCTTGATTCTTGTTTTATTTTCCCCTCAATGAAGAACTTCAAGGTCAGACCTGCAAGAGAAGAGAAAACAAACAGGAATGAGCAGAACGACCCGGGTGGGGGATTACATTGTAACTGCAGTTTAATATCACTAGACTGGACTGGAATTACATTGTAACTGCAGTTTAATATTACTAGACTGGGCTGGAATTACATTGTAACTGCAGTTTAATATCACTAGACTGGACTGGAATTACATTGTAACTGCAGTTTAATATCACTAGACTGGGCTGGAATTACATTGTAACTGCAGTTTAATATCACTAGACTGGACTGGAATTACATTGTAACTGCAGTTTAATATCACTGGACTGGACTGGAATTACATTGTAACTGCAGTTTAATATCACTAGACTGGACTGGAATTACATTGTAACTGCAGTTTAATATCACTAGACTGGACTGGAATTACATTGTAACTGCAGTTTAATATCACTGGACTGGACTGGAATTACATTGTAACTGCAGTTTAATATCACTAGACTGGACTGGAATTACATTGTAACTGCAGTTTAATATCACTAGACTGGACTGGAATTACATTGTAACTGCAGTTTAATATCACTAGACTGGGCTGGAATTACATTGTAACTGCAGTTTAATATCACTAGACTGGACTGGAATTACATTGTAACTGCAGTTTAATATCACTAGACTGGACTGGAATTACATTGTAACTGCAGTTTAATATCACTAGACTAGACTGGAATTACATTGTAACTGCAGTTTAATATTACTAGACTGGACTGGAATTACATTGTAATTGCAGTTTAATATCACTAGACTGGACTGGAATTACATTGTAACTGCAGTTTAATATCACTAGACTGGACTGGAATTACATTGTAACTGCAGTTTAATATCACTGGACTGGGCTGGAATTACATTGTAACTGCAGTTTAATATCACTAGACTGGACTGGAATTACATTGTAATTGCAGTTTAATATCACTAGACTGGACTGGAATTACATTGTAACTGCAGTTTAATATCACTAGACTAGGCTGGAATTACATTGTAACTGCAGTTAGGCTGGGCTCGGGTGATGGTTGTTTGGGGGGGGGGGGGAATCGATATCTCTTACCTGCAGGTTTGTTGGTTTTCTGTTTCTTACATGACGAAGCTAGCCAGAGTGGAGGCCAGTATGATTGCCAGAATGAGGCAGCAAAGCATAATCATCAATTTCTTCTGCAGAGCGAAGTGTGTGGGTAAGAGAGAGAGAGAGAGAGAGAGAGAAATAGGACCACCTTCTACCTTCAAATTACACGCGTTCACCTGCTTCTCACTGCAGTCACTCAAACACTGCCATAGTGATTGTATTGTGACTCGGTACAGCCCTGGCTAGGACTACAGCTCCCAGCATGCCTCTGCTCCCGCAGCAATGGCGAGGGATGCTGGGCGCTGTAGTTCTTTAACTGCAATGCACTGGGCTGGGCTGTATTATATTGTTTTGCTCAGTCTGTGTTGCTTTGACTGCGAGTTCAGGAGCTGCTCTTCTGCTCTAGCTGCTCTGCTGTAGACACGCGGAACACGGGCTAGCATTAATAACACATCCACTACCATAGCTCTCTGTGCTTTACAATGCTTCCCTATGCTTTACCACACCTCTCTGGGCTTTACAATGCTTCCCTATGCTTTACCACACCTCTCTGTGCTTTACAATGCTTCCCTATGCTTTACCACACCTCTCTGTGCTTTACAATGCTTCCCTGTGCTTTACCAGACCTCTCTGTGCTTTACAATGCTTCCCTATGCTTTACCAGACCTCTCTGTGCTTTACAATGCTTCCCTATGCTTTACCAGACCTCTCTGTGCTTTACAATGCTTCCCTATGCTTTACCACACCTCTCTGTGCTTTACAATTCTTCCCTATGCTTAACACACCTCTCTGTGCTTTACAATGCTTCCCTATGCTTTACCAGACCTCTCTGTGCTTTACAATGCTCTCTGTGCTTTACCACACCTCTGTGTGATCACAATGCTTTTACACTTTGCTGTGTTGTTCCTATGGGAAATGTATAAGGTAGCCAGAGAGCCAATAATAATAATAATAATTCTTCTGAGAATAATAGAACAGATTAGATATTTAAAGTACTTGATCAAACTTTTAATCTGAAATAATTTAAAAACTAGAAATACAATATATAAAATACAGAAGATACACAAAGAGATTCATTTCATATCAACATCTTTTTTTTTTTTTTTTTTACACATTTGTCTTTGAAATGTCACTTCATCTCCAGATATTAAAATCATCAACATGTTTTACATCATTTCAAAACACAATGAAATTTACTTCTGCAGATCGTCCCCTAGTGCAGAGGAGGGGCATTATATTAAGTATTCACATTCTTTTCCCCCAAAAAACAAGAAGGACTAAATCATTTCCAAAGGCAATCCCCCCCCACCCCCGCCTCTCTCCCTTCACTCTGATCGATTCCCAGACGCCCTGTTGCTCCTCCAGTAACGAATCTAAAATCATGACCCACAAAATACTTCAAGAAAATTAACAGATACAAAACGGGCACCCCCCCCCCCCCCTGAAAAGCCCTGGGGTGGGCTGGCGGAGTTGACAGGTCACAAGGTCATGTGATTTGAACAGTCTGTCTGGCAGTTTCTCAAATCCAGGGCAAAGGCAGGTTGTAAATTTTTTTTTTTTTAAATTGATAAGAACTCTACTTACTGGAGGAGCGACAGAAGCAAAAAAAAAACACACACACCAGCAGAGGAGAGGAAGAGAGGAGGAGAAAAGCAAAGAGAGTGGGATGCCTTTGTAAGCGTATGTATCGCGAAGCTCAAAGGACAGACCCCGTCACAGCTCTGCAATTCACGCCCGTGTAAAAGACGTCTCTCTCCAATTCTCTGCGCTCGTCTAGAAAATTAACAAGGAGAAAAACTGAAACGGCAGATTCACGAAATCAGGCGACTCTCTGGAGACCTGATGATTGGATTCGATTGTCAGCTGTCGACCGCTCTCTCTATCGATCGTGTATTACAATGACCTGGCCAAAGTACTGGCTAAAACACAATCCCTTCTTGGAGTCTGTGTTAGTTTATTACATTCTGAAAAGAGCTTAGTTTCACTAAAGCTGCAGACAGGCAGACAGACAGGCAGGGCCAACAATCCTGTTCAGTTTGACGCTACAATATAATTCAAACACTGATTGAAATAACTTGAAAACGCTGTGTTTTTTTCAGAAGGCACTTTGACAGTTACAAGCTCTTAATGAACTCAGTAATAATAATAGGAATGACAACTTGTGATTGGCTTAAAAAACGCAAGGCAGGAGAAAGGGAAGGCGGGGACTGGCAGGGATCTCCGCCTTCTCATTGGTTCAGATCCAGGAAGTGGGGAGGATTCAGATACAGGAAGCAATTATTTTTTCAAGCTGGTTCTCAGATTGGGTTGACAAAGAGTCTAACAAACTTCGGCGAATTCGCAAGTGTTTCAAAGGAAGTGAGGTCAAGGGGGGGGGGGGGGGGGTGGAGGCTAAATTTCAGATAGAGCATTTCTGTGGTCTATTGGCTGCAGAGGAACAGGAAATAAGGTTTGGCGAGAGGCAGGGTGGTTTAGAGTAGGCTTCTTCCATTGGCTGAATCCAGGACAGGCAGTGGAGGTCACCGGGGGGGGGGGGCCGTAGGTATGGCCCCCCCCCCCCCCGCCCCCTGGGTCTTCTCGTTGGACCCTCGAAGAGCAACCTCCTGAGACCCTTCTCCCTTCGTATCAGTGGTGTGACGAGGATGATCGGTTTATTGGCTTCGTCCTACTGAAGCAAGCTACTATACAATGACCGAAGCAAGGACCACCAGCACCACTATGATTATGATCAGTTTCTGTGTGGGGACAAAAAAAAAAACAAAAACAAGTCAGAGGAGAGAGAGTCAGACATTCCCCTTTAAAAAAGATAAAGTCACCCCTTTAAAAGGGCACATAAGGGCCTTTACTGTGCTCCATGTTCCTACTGTTTAGGTAAGGGGCGTGTCTGTGTGTGTGTTAATATTTTTTATTTATTTATTTTAAATTTTGACCCCTTTTTTAAAAGATTGCATTCCCCTGCCTCCACGCTAGCTGCCCGAGGACCTCTCAGAACTGCATTTCCCATCATCCTCCTGCTCGCCTAACCGAGACGGATTTACCAACGGGCAGGAGGATGATGGGAAATGTAGTTCTGAGAAAATACACGGTAGAGAGAGAGAGAGAGAGGCCACCTTGGCGCTATGGCAGAAACAGGTGGAGAGAGCTGCAGTTTCAAAAAAAGTGGTCAAAATGTACAAAAATTAAAAAATTAAAAACACACACCCATTTAAAAGGATGAAGGAGGCTAGTTTTCATGCGCCCGGGAAAAACGAACCCCACTTTCAACGGCTAAAAGTCTGTCATCCCGTGCTAAAACGGCTGGTCCAACCCGATTGGTGGGCAGGCTTGCAGTGGCCCACCTTCAGCTTGTGATTGACGCAGTCCAGTCCCTCATTAGACCAGTGCCCTGCCACTAAAACTCAGACAGAGCATGAAAACAGAGCTCCCAGTAAAACAGGCCAGTCCGAAGACAGCCAGGAACCTTGAAGGGGTCACGTTTCAGACTGGATTTTAACAAAACCAGCACCCCAGTCTTCAAAAACACCAACACACCAGCACCTCAAAAACCACAACGACCTGACCCTCCGAACCAGTCACACTTACCCATCACCAGTAAGGCAAAACCAGTAACACACAATCTCCGACACCACCCCTACAGTCCTGGCCAACACTTCTGCATCACCTCGAATTGTTAGGGTTGAGATCTTTTTTTAATTTAACATCCTGACATCAAAAGCAACAAAATGAGATTTCTAATAATACATTTTTTTAAAAAAGTCTACAGGAAGCTATAACAGCAGTTCAGTAGCATTTCACGATAGATTTTGGAAACGTCACATTTTTCAATCGTCCGTTTTTTCGTGAAGTATCTGGAAAACTATACAAAGAGCAGCTGGGTGTGGAATTAAATATGTTAACAAGGGAACATTATTCAGCAGCTTTCACTGGACTCTATGAAGCTGAGGGAGTTCATTCTATATAGAGGGGGTGCAATTCAATATGTTAACAAGGGAACATTATTCAGCAGCTTTCACTGGACTCTATGAAGCTGAGGGAGTTCATTCTATATAGAGGGGGTGCAATTCAATATGTTAACAAGGGAACATTATTCAGCAGCTTTCACTGGACTCTATGAAGCTGAGGGAGTTCATTCTATATAGAGGGGGTGCAATTCAATATGTTAACAAGGGAACATTATTCAGCAGCTTTCACTGGACTCTATGAAGCTGAGGGAGTTCATTCTATATAGAGGGGGTGGAATTCAATAAGATAACAAGGGAACATTATTCAGCAGCTTTCACTGGACTCTATGAAGCTGAGGGAGTTCATTCTATATAGAGGGGGTGCAATTCAATATGTTAACAAGGGAACATTATTCAGCAGCTTTCACTGGACTCTATGAAGCTGAGGGAGTTCATTCTATATAGAGGGGGTGCAATTCAATATGTTAACAAGGGAACATTATTCAGCAGCTTTCACTGGACTCTATGAAGCTGAGGGAGTTCATTCTATATAGAGGGGGTGCAATTCAATATGTTAACAAGGGAACATTATTCAGCAGCTTTCACTGGACTCTATGAAGCTGAGGGAGTTCATTCTATATAGAGGGGGTGCAATTCAATATGTTAACAAGGGAACATTATTCAGCAGCTTTCACTGGACTCTATGAAGCTGAGGGAGTTCATTCTATATAGAGGGGGTGCAATTCAATATGTTAACAAGGGAACATTATTCAGCAGCTTTCACTGGACTCTATGAAGCTGAGGGAGTTCATTCTATATAGAGGGGGTGCAATTCAATATGTTAACAAGGGAACATTATTCAGCAGCTTTCACTGGACTATGAAGCTGAATCAGTTCTTTCTCGAGGAGGATGATGTAAAACTTTTGGCCACAGAGACACAAACCCCTCACCATTAAAGACAAAATAATTAACTGGGACCCCTTCACCAGTAACACAGCGCCGTTACCAGTTTAACCAGTTCAGTGCCCCGAAAATATGTTAAAGGAGAGGCAGTGAAAAGGGCTGGCCAGTGTAGCTGAAAGGGTTAAACCAGTAAGGGTGGAGAGCACACCAGTACCACCATTCTGTGATGGAGTGACTCACGAGCTGGGGGCAGTGGGCGCGGCAGTCTGGCTCCCTCTCTGTGTGACTGTGAGCCCCACGGCCAGGCCGATTATCAGAGCAAGAACACAGAGTGAGAGCAACAACATCAGAGCCAGGACCAGGGCTTTCTGAGAGGAGAAGAGAGCCAATATGAACTGGAGACAATGAGACACACACACTGAGACACACACAGCAGCACCGGAGCCAGGACCAGGGCTTTCTGAGAGGAGAAGAGAGTCAATATGAACTGGAGACAATGAAACACACACACTGAGACACACAGACACACATGGACTACTGATGGTGGAGACCTCTGACTACTGGGACCATGGGTTACAACTTTGAGTCTGTGTTCAAAACTTACTACTCGGGTTTGGCTGTTTGAGGTTCAACCTCTCAACCACTAGAGGGAGAGAGAGAGAGAGAGAATGAAAGAGAGAGACCATCGCTTCTTCACGGTTTCCAGAATGTCACGAGTTTTTCACGCAACACAGACAGCGAATTAAAGAGAGCGCTGAAGAGCGAACCGACAAGACGCAAGGACTGTCCATCACAGAAACCAGTGTGACCAGTCCCTCCAAGTCCCCTCTCCCAGTCCCACTCACCCGACGGGCCTCGCTTTGGAACTTGGCGGCTTTTTTGGTGTCGGCGACAGCGCGCTCCACGAAGTCCACAGATTGGTCCATATTGTGCTCAATTCGATCAATCATACAGCCCTTAGGAGGGGTGGGAGGGGCCAGAGACAGAGAGGAGGGGCCAGAGAGAGACAGGAAGAGGAGAGAGAGAAAAGACATAGGAGATGGAGAGAGAGGGAAGAGAGGAAGGAGAGAGGAGAGAAAAAAGACAGAGAGCAGGAGGAGAGGAAAGAGAGGGGGGAGAGGAAGGAGAGAGGAGAGAAAGGAGAGAGAGGGAGGAAGGAGAGAGAGAGCGTTATTTGGGCCGGCGCAAGCGGTGTCGTATGGACCCAGTTACCTTGCGCGCACGGCTCTGGTATTTCATGGCTTTCTTGGTCTCAGCCTTCGCTGTCTCCACGTGATCCACAGCCTTCAACACGTTCACCTCGATGTTATTCACCATGTCACCCTGCAGAGCAAGCAGAGAACACAGGAGCGTCACGCGTGTGCGACACACACACCGGCACACAGACTAAGAGACTGATACACACACTAAGAGAGAGAGAGAGACACACACACTAAGACAGAGAGACACACAGATATGTACAGGTATGGCCAAAATCTTTGCACCACCCTAAATAACTGTGTGTGTGTGTGTGTGTGTATATATATGCCTGTATTTGATAGATTTAGATACACACAGCAAAGAATTTACACAGATAGTTATTTAGTTAGATACAGGTGTAAATTTAATATATCTACATTCCTAACAAAACAAAGATCCTTACCTTGATCAGAGCTCCTCAGCAAGAATGCAAGAGGATCAAACATGAGGAATTATACAAACGCCAATCAATCAATCAATCACTAATCAAATAACAAGAGGGATTATACAAGCGCCAATCAATCAATCACACTAATCATAACAGGAGGGATTATACAAGCGCCACTCAATCAATCACTAATCAAATAACAGGAGGGATTATACAAGCGCCAATCACACTAATCAAATAACAGGAGGGATTATACAAGCGCCAATCAATCACACTAACAAATAACATCAGGGATTATGCAAGTGCCAATCAATCAATCACTAATCAAATAACGAGGGATTATCCAAACACCACTCAATCAATCACTAATCAAATAACAGGAGGGATTATACAAGCGCCAATCACACTAATCAAATAACAGGAGGGATTATACAAGCGCCAATCACACTAATCAAATAACAGGAGGGATTATACAAACGCCAATCAATCAATCACTAATCAAATAACAGGAGGGATTATACAAGCACCAATCAATCAATCACTAATCAAATAACATGAGGGATTATACAAGTGCCAATCAATCACTAATCAAATAACGAGGGATTATACAAGCGCCAATCACACTAATCAAATAACATGAGGTATTATACAAGCACCAATCAATCAATCACACTAATCAAATAACATGAGGGATTATACAAGCGCCAGTCAACCACACTAAAAATAGAGGGAATTAGTGTGTTTGATTGTAGTCCCAGCTGTTTTGCATATAAACTACATTTCCCATGATCCCTCACTGTTACTAATCCTGTAGGAGGCATGCTGGGAGCTCTAATATGCTGTCATCGAGGGTGTAAAGAACTCCGTTTCCCAGGAGCCCCCCAGATACCTGGTTCTCCACCAGCATGGCGATGTCCACGAACATGTCGTGCAGCTCCTTGATGCTGCTCTCCAGCCGGACGATGTCCTTGTGTCTCGACTCGATCTCACTCAGAGCCTGCTTCGAGATGCTGGACTCGATGATCTAGAGAGAGGGGGAGAGAGGAGAGATGAGAGAGAGGGGGGGGGGGGGGGGGGGGGGGAGGGGGGGGGGGGGGGGGGGGGGGGGGGACAGAGAGAGAGAGGGGAGCGAAGAGAGAGTGAAAGAGAGGGAGAGGGGGAGAGAGAGAGATGAAGTTAGAGAGATGAGAGAGAGAGGAGAGGGGGTAATATGTAATAAATTGACCTTCATAGGGCAGGAGTCATAAATGCCTCCACAGTATTAGCAACAGTGAGGGATCATGGGAAGTAGCGTGTGGATCATTGCCGTGTCAGTACAGTGCATCAAACAATATTTACATCACTTAATACACTGGGAAATAACACTGTAGCAAATAGAGGGCATGGAAACTGTGTGTGTGATATATAGATATAGATATACACACACATACATACACACACACACACACACACACTTCGAAGGACTGCGGATTGCAAGAATTTCTTTCCTTACCCCTGATGTGAATATGGCTGAACTTCCACTTTCTAGCATCTCCTCTAGTTCCTCATCCGTGGTGTTTCTACCAGCTTAAAACACAAACGAACACAGAAACAGCATGAAGAGAATGATTCAGACAGCCCCCCAGCTTCAATCTCCATAGTTTTATATATTATACAGCAACACCAAACACGATTCAGACAGCCCCCCTGAGCTTCAATCTGCATAGTTTTATATATTATACAGCAACACCAAACACGATTCAGACAGCCCCCCTGAGCTTCAATCTGCATAGTTTTATATATTATACAGCGACACCAAACACGATTCAGACAGCCCCCCTGAGCTTCAATCTGCATAGTTTTATATATTATACAGCGACACCAAACACGATTCAGACAGCCCCCCTGAGCTTCAATCTGCATAGTTTTATATATTATTCTTCACTCACTGATCTCCAGTTGTCTCTGAATCCTCCCTTTGCTTCGTTCTCTGAAATCCACTTGAGTTTCGTTGTATTTGGTCATGACCTCCACAAACCTCCTGGAGAGGACTGAATGCTGCAGAGAGATTCTTAAGAGTTAGTTTAACATGCTTTACCAGACCTCTCTGTGCTTTACAATGCTTCCCTATGCTTTACCAGACCTCTCTGTGCTTTGCAATGCTTCCATATGCTTTACCAGTCCTCTCTGTGCTTTACAATGCTTCCCTATGCTTTACCACCCTTTAGATCTTCAGTTTAGATCTACGTGATCAGGTTATTGATTAAGGATTAGGGAGGGGTCAGAATGCTGTACCTGTGATTTTCTAATCCTCAGATCGGCGGACGAGCGTTCTGCATCCTCTTCAATGTTCTTCTCAATACCTGATCAATAAACCCAAACGTTAGACCTGCAGACTCAACACTGCGGATCACTTCACAGACTCGGAGACTTTATCTACTCTCTGTTACACGAGGGACCCCAACGTGAGCCATACGCGGCTACACCAGGGCTGGGAATCAGACTCCCGCTGCACAGCGGTGTGATCCAGTCCTGCTTTCACTAGGAGTTTAATAATCAGACTCCCGCTGCACAGCAGTGTGATCCAGTCCTGCTTTCACTAGGAGTTTAATAATCAGACTCCCGCTGCACAGCAGTGTGATCCAGTCCTGCTTTCACTAGGGAGTTTAATAATCAGACTCCCGCTGCACAGCAGTGTGATCCAGTCCTGGTTTTACTAGGAGTTTAATAATCAGACTCCCGCTGCACAGCATTGTGATCCAGTCCTGCTTTCACTAGGAGTTTAATTATGAGACTCCCGCTGCACATCAGTGTTATCCAGTCCTGCTTTCACTAGGAGTTTAATAATCAGACTCCCGCTGCACAGCAGTGTGATCCAGTCCTGCTTTCACTAGGAGTTTAATAATCAGACTCCCGCTGCACAGCGGTGTGATCCAGTCCTGCTTTCACTAGGAGTTTAATAATCAGACTCCCGCTGCACAGCGGTGTGATCCAGTCCTGCTTTCACTAGGAGTTTAATAATCAGACTCCCGCTGCACAGCAGTGTGATCCAGTCCTGCTTTCACTAGGAGTTTAATAATCAGACTCCCGCTGCACAGCGGTGTGATCCAGTCCTGCTTTCACTAGGAGTTTAATAATCAGACTCCCGCTGCACAGCAGTGTGACCCAGTCCTGGTTTCACTACCCTGATCTAAAATTATATCCAGACTCCCGCTGCACAGCAGTGTGATCCAGTCCCTGCTTTCACTAGGAGTTTAATAATCAGACTCCCGCTGCACAGCAGTGTGATCCAGTCCTGCTTTCACTAGGGAGTTTAATAAGACATATCTGAACTTTAAAAAAAAAAAAAAACACGCAAGTCTTACTTTGACTGATTCGCCCGTGACCCGCCTCTCACCCCCCCCCCCCCCCCCGCCTCTCACCCCACTGACCCCCCCCCCCCCCCCCCCCCCCTCTTCTCACCCAGGGGGGCAGTTTGTTCCTGGAGCTGTTTGCCAGCCTCTTGATATCCACAGTGATCCTTTCCAAGTCATCTTTGGTTTCTGAAATAAAAATGATAAATATTAAAAATATTTCTTAAATAACCACTAATCCCAGAGAGACACGCACACAAATTCCAGGCATGTTAATCAGACTCCTATTGCACAGCAGTGTGATCCAGTCCAGGTTTCACTGCTACCAGCTTGATCAGCCCCCAGTGTGTCTAGGGAACAAGCTCAGGTGTGTCTGATTATTAAACTCCTAGTGAAAGCAGGACTGGATCACACTGCTGTGCAGCGGGAGTCTGATTATTAAACTCCTAGTGAAAGCAGGACTGGATCACACTGCTGTGCAGCGGGAGTCTGATTAAAACTCCTAGTAGTGAACCTGCTGCAGGGACTGGCTCTGGTGAAAGCACTGCTGTCACACCTGGATCACCCTGCTGTGCAGCGGGAGTCTGACTATTAAACTCCTAGTGAAAGCAGGACTGGATCACACTGCTGTGCAGCGGGAGTCTGATTATTAAACTCCTAGTGAAAGCAGGACTGGATCACACTGCTGTGCAGCGGGAGTCTGATTATTAAACTCACAGTGAAACCACGACTGGATCACACTGCTGTGCAGCGGGAGTCTGATTATTAAACTCCTAGTGAAAGCAGGACTGGATCACACTGCTGTGCAGCGGGAGTCTGATTCCCAGCCCTAGTTTTCAAATGTAGACACAGACACAAACATGCACCCTGAATAAAGACAGACTGAGACACACACACACAGATTAAAAGATAATCCTGCCTGCTGCTCCCCCCACCTCTAATCCACTGCAGTGCCCATGTGAGAGCACCCAGTGTAAAAATATAACACACTACATAATAATAATATAATGCATTGCAATAGTGTAATAATATAATACAGACACCAGAGCACACACCAGCACAGTACATGGGAATGCAATTCAATTCAGTGCAATGTTTTTAAATGGAGGCTTGCTAGCTCAAAGCCACAGCGATCAATATCTATACACTCGGCTCCATGGTAAAATCAGCCGAGATTTAACACAAAGATATCGGAGCGCTTCAGCACAGCCAGCACAGCACGCTGCGATGCTGGCTAACGAAGGGCTGAGTGCACACTGGAGTGCTTTTCTAACGGAGTGTAGAGTCGCCACTCACTCTGCTCGGAGGTCGGAGCTGACAGGATGACGCTGTAGAGCTTTTTCACCTCTGACACACTCTCGTCAATCTTATCAATGTTGGCACGGATCTCCTCGATCTGGTAAAGATGCACATGAGGAAAAAAAAAAACAAGAAATCAATACAGTCTGACAGCCAGCCAGCCAGCCCCCCCCCCCCCCCCCGCCCTCAACCCCCCCGCCCAGATTCTGTTCCTCTCAATAGCTTATGAGCTGAAGAAGGTCCTGAGCGAGTTTCAACACAATCGGACGAGCGCTGCTCTAGACAGAAGTGAATAACTTGAGTTGAACATTTTTAAAGAGTCATTTTCATCTCAAGTTAAAAATCCCCTCTCCCCCTCTCCCCTGTTTTCTAGGGGGGGTCTCCTCCTGTGGAGGTGTGTATTTTTTTAAAGTTTGCAAAATAAAATGCATTTTCACAACTTGTGTGTTTTATTCTGCATTCTCTTACAGTTCCCTCCTCCACTCCTGTTTCCTCTCTGCCTCCTCTGTTCCTCCTCTTTCTCCTCTGCCTTTCCCCCTCCCCCCTCTCCTCTCCTCCTCTTCCTCCTCTCCTCCTGTGTGTTTTTTTGCTTCTGTCATTCTGATCGTTTCTGGCTTCTGTCGCTCCTCTGATAAATCGAGTTTCTATCAATTTAAACACATTTTAAAACCCGCCTTTACTCTGGATTGAGAAGCTTGGAGAAGCTTGGCTTGAGAATCTTAACTGCCAGACAGACTGCCGCAGTCACGTGACCTTCCAACTCCACCAGCCCCCCCCCCCCCTGCACTCCATTCCACATTTAAATACAGAATGATGAAGTCTGCCCAGCGCCAGGCAGTTAGGATTCTCCAGGCAATGGAAAAATTGATTGTTTTAAACTTATTTGTTATGATGAATCAGTCATTCAGCGAAGGCTTTTATCCAAAGCGACTGGGCGGGGGGGGTTTGAACTCTGCATCATCAACAACTGCTGCTGCTGCTGCAGAGTCTCTTCCAATAGGACCTTGTTTGTTTGGCGTCTCATCCGAAGGACGGAGCACAAGGAGGTTCAGTGACTTGCTCAGGGTCTCACACACACACACAGTGAGTCAGGGGCTGCTGCAGAGTCTCTTCCAATAGGACCTCGTTTGTTTGGCGTCTCATCCGAAGGACGGAGCACAAGGAGGTTAAGTGACTCGCTCAGGTTGTCTCACACACACACAGTGAGTCAGGGGCTGCTGCAGAGTCAACTTCCAATAGGACCTCAGTTTGTTTTGCGTCTCATCCGAAGGACGGAGCACAAGGAGGGTTGGAGTGACTTGCTCATGAGATCAGGCAGCTCTCACAGGTATCTCACACACACACAGTGAGTCAGGGCCTGAGCTGGGATTTCAACTTTACAAGGAGCACAGGTTTGTCTGTCTCTCTCTCTCTCTCTCTCTCTCTCTCTCTCTCTCGCTCTCTCTCTCGCTCGGACATGCTTCTCCAGTAGCGTTTAGACCGGCGCAATGCAACGCTGTCTGCAAAACGTGCGCAGACGTAGCAGGCAAAAGAGTCCAAGAACACGTTTCTTTTATTTTGTCTGTGTTTTGGAATTTTAACAGGGCTGGGAATCAGCTTGATCTCCTATTGCACAAGCTCAGTGTGTCTTATTTTTAAACTCCAGTGAAAGCAGTCCAGGTTTTACTACCAGCTTGATCAGCCCCCAGTGTGTCTAGCTAACAAGCTCAGGTGTGTCTGATTATTAAACTCCTAGTGAAAAGCAGGACTGGATCACACTGCTGTGCAGCGGGAGTCTGATTATTAAACCCCCAGTGAAACCAGGACTGGATCACACTGCTGTGTAATTAAAATCCCAGCGAAAGACGGACTGGAGCACACTGCTGGAAGCTTTCGTGCCTGACCTATTGACGAACACGTCGCCCTCACCTACTGGGACCACATTGTGCGGGGAGGTCTGATTCCTCCAGTGACACACGACTGATACGCCGCCTGTTGCTCAGGTTATCACTCCTATAGATTACCAGCGGATTGATGTGTGTCTCCTATCCGTGCAGGGTGTCTACGTTACAAGGGGCAGGTTAATAACGGCTCCACTCCGGGTGTTAGCAGCATGTAGGAACACGGGATTCGAGAGCTCTGTTGGAAGAAAGCGTTTTGCTTTTAAGGTCTTCTCGCAGCAAAGAGTAGCCAAGCACAGAGAAGAGAATGAAGCAGCTCTTTCTACAACTTACTGTCGAGAAAACCAAAAACAAGGGGACGACGACTGCAAAAGTGACTTTGAACGAACACTTGAGCACCAGCAAGGATAGAGCTGTAATACCCCCCCCCCCCGGGGTGCTGTAGTGCACACACACACAAAAATAAATAAATAAATAAATAAATTCTGAATTGCCTCTCCTTGTCGAGCTCTTAGAAGGCTCAGGGTTGAAAAACAAGTTATAACGATTATCCATGCAAAACTGGAACCAAATCCGTAACTGGGAGCCACAATGTGATCACCAGGTCAAGTTAACCCTTTCAGAACCAAGAGCTTTTCAGAGGGACGTGAGAAAATAACGCTGGTTAGAAACAAAACATACAAAAAAATACTGAGAATTACCGATAAATTAATTTTGTGAAATGTTACGTCTTGTACCAACTCGCGTCGTGAGGTTTATAAATGTTGTAAAAACACACATATATACACACCGAGCATCAAAAATCACCTAATTGGTGAGACAGTTGATTGGACTCTGGGTAGGGAGTGATTCCAGCTGTTGAATCGCAGGCTTGAATAAATGCAATAAAGAAAATCACAGAAAACAAACAAAATTAAGAAAATAAGTCCTAGACCCCGATATTGATGAGATCCAGCCCTCTCTTTCACGAGAAATTATATAATACACACTAGACTCTGATATTGATGTCTTATAATATACCTCGCGTCGTGAGGTTTATAATGTTGTAAAAAACACACATATATAACACCGCGGCATCAAAAATCAACTAATTGGTGAAATATCTTTATAATATGGGTAGCACTAGACCCTGATATTGATGAGAATACAGCCCTCTGAAATGTCTTTATAATATACAGCACTAGACCCTGATATTGATGAGACACAGCCCTCTGAAATGTCTTTATAATATACAGCACTAGACCCTGATATTGATGAGATCCAGCCCTCTGAAATGTCTTTATAATATACAGCACTAGACCCTGATATTGATGAGATCCAGCCCTCTGAAATGTCTTTATAATACACAGCACTAGACCCTGATATTGATGAGATCCAGCCCTCTGAAATGTCTTTATAATATACAGCACTAGACCCTGATATTGATGAGATCCAGCCCTCTGAAATGTCTTTATAATATACAGCACTAGACCCTGATATTGATGAGATCCAGCCCTCTGAAATGTCTTTATAATATACAGCACTAGACCCTGATATTGATGTGATCCAGCCCTCTGAAATGTCTTTATAATATACAGCACTAGACCCTGATATTGATGCCATCCAGCCCTCTGAAATGTCTTTACCCTGCACTAGACCCTGATATTGATGCGATATACATAATTTCCCACCCAATGTCAGAACCCAGGGGAGAGAAATAACCGGGACCGTCACGCCTAAAGCGGTACGGTTGGCCAGGCAGCCATCGCCCTTCGGAGCGGAGCGCCGACTGCCCCCCAGCCCGGAGGAGACGCTGCACCGCGGTCAGGTGACTGCCATTACCGACCCGTCACCGCACAGGTGCGCTCCAAAACAGCCCTTCATATAACCAGCGTTTAAACACAACGAACAAACCACCTTTTTAAAATAAAAAAAGACACAAATGTAGGAGGCATACGTGTGCAAAAACACATCCCAATCACGCGACAGCAGCTTCAAACACGCGAGACGGTAACGAGCCCTAAAAACCGAGGCATTGCCTATTATTTAAATCCAATAAACTAATTAATGCATTAATTAACGAAGCGTCGATACTTACCGCTTTCAACT
>NC_054562.1:1864262-1894262 GCF_017654505.1 Polyodon spathula | reverse complement strand
AGAGAAATCAATACACAATACAGACAGAGAAAGAGAGATCAGTACACAATACAGAGAGAGAGAGATCAATACACAATACAGAGAGAGGGGTCTAGACAATACAGAGAGAGGGGTCAATACACAATCAATACAGAGAGAGAGGTCAATACACAATCAATACAGAGAGAGAGAGAGAGAGGTCAATACACAGTCAATACAGAGAGAGAGAGGGGTCAATACACAATCAATACATAGAGAGAGGGGTCAATACATAATACAGAGAGAGAGAGAGAGATCAGTACACAATACAGAGGGAGAGAGAGGTTAATACACAATCAATACAGAGAGAGAGGTCAATACACAGTCAATACAGAGAGAGAGAGAGAGAGGTCTCACGGTCAGACACAGTCAATGAGTATGTGAGAGCTCTCTCAGTATGTGGTTATCAATACATTCTGTACAAAGGTCAGCACAGTACAATACAGAGATGAGAGAGAGAGAGGGGTCAATACACAATCAATACAGAGAGACAATACTTCCCTGTGCTTTACAATGCTTCCCTATGCTTTACCAGACCTCTCTGTGCTTTACAATGCTTCCCAATGCTTTACCAGACCTCTCTGTGCTTTACAATGCTTCCCTATGCTTTACCACACCTCTCTGTGCTTTACAATGCTTCCCAATGCTTTACCAGACCTCTCTGTGCTTTACAATGCTTCCCTATGCTTTACCAGACCTCTCTGTGCTTTACAATGCTTCCCAATGCTTTACCAGACCTCTCTGTGCTTTACAATGCTTCCCTGTGCTTTACAATGCTTCCCAATGCTTTACCAGACCTCTCTGTGCTTTACAATGCTTCCCTATGCTTTACCAGACCTCTCTGTGCTTTACAATGCTTCCCTATGCTTTACCAGACCTCTCTGTGCTTTACAATGCTTCCCTATGCTTTACCATGCTTTCACTTTACTGTGCTTTTGCTAGGGGTAAGTTTTCTGTCAGTGTTAGTTTCCAGTGGTTTTTTCCAGTATGGTTTCCAATGCTCGCCTAACTCTCCCAGCTCAGTGTGCTGTAATCATGTTTGACGTCACGTCGCGTGTCACCTACAAAAACGTCCCCAACTGGCACCGCGACCTGGTGCGCGTCTGTGAAAACATTCCCATTGTGCTGTGTGGCAACAAAGTGGATATCAAGGAGCGCAAAGTGAAGGCGAAATCCATCGTGTTCCACAGGAAGAAGAACCTGCAGGTACAGCCCTCCCTCCCCCTCTATAACTATAACTGAGAATAGCTCTCCTCTGTCTAATACATCTCCACCTCTCTATCATCATCCTCTCCTCTCTAATACATCTCCACCTCTATCATTATCCTCTCCTCTCTCTAATACATCTCCCCCTCTATCATTATCCTCTCCTCTCCTCTCTCTAATACATCTCCCCCTCTATCATTATCCTCTCCCCTCCCCTCTCCCCCTCCTCCTCCTCCTCCTCTCCCTCTCCCTCCTCCTCTCCTCCCTCTCCTCCTCCTCCTCCTCTCTCCCTCACTCTCAGTACTACGATATCTCTGCGAAGAGTAACTATAACTTTGAGAAGCCCTTTCTGTGGCTGGGCAGGAAGTTGATCGGTGACCCCAACCTGGAGTTCGTTGCCATGCCAGCGCTGGCCCCGCCCGAGGTTTCCATGGACCCCGCACTGGCAGCCCAATATGAGCGGGACCTGAAGGTGAGGGAACAGGGACAGTGCCCCCTGGAGGAGGGGAGGGGAATTACACACACTGTGTGATACAGACATAAACAGAGCAGAGCAATATGAAGGGGACCTGAAGGTGAGGGAACAGGGACTCTGCCCCCTGGAGGAGGGGAGGTGGAATTACACACACAGTGAGCGATGGACACAGAAACTGATTAGTAGACACACACACAGAGCGAGAGGGGTCTGTTACTCTCCCCACAGGCTGCTTCAGCGTGGATCTGCTCAATGTCCTTCTTTATCTGAGCATTGTAATAATGTTCTCGTCTGTCCTTATTCAGGTCGCTTCGGAAACGGCATTACCAGATGAGGACGACGACCTCTGACCTACCGAACCTCAACCCTTAGGATTCCAGAGGGGGGCGGAGTTTCCCTGTTTGAACATTCTGAACCAAAGCCCCTCTCTCTCACTGTCATCTCTCGTTCCCTCCTCTCTTCTCCCTCCTTCTGTCATCTCTCGCTCCCTCCTCTCTTCTCCCTCCCTGTCATCTCTCGCTCCCTCCTCTCTTCTCCCTCCCTGTCATCTCTCGCTCCCTCCTCTCTTGGTTAAATTATATGCAGCAAACAGCACTTAAAAAAATTAAAGTCACATCAGAAAGATGTAGAATTACATTATTGTAGGTTTGCTAGCATGAGAAATTGAATGACAGAGCTGGGCAGAGCAGGGCTGCGAAACTGCCATTCGACAGCAGGGGCATCCAGTCCTGCTTTCATTAGAACAGAATCTTAAAAAAAAAGCATATCTACATAAAAATCTCTAAAATGAAACTTAGGAACCAAAAATGTGTGCTGTGCGTGCTTTCATTACTTGAATTAAAACGTTTTTATAATCAGAGATGAATCTCTCTCTGTCGTGGAGAGACGCAGTCCCAGTGCAAAGTGACTGTTTGAGACAAACTGGTTTCACACCTTCCCACTGCGACAACAAACACCCTGTCACTAGCAACGTGTCACATTTCAACAGCAGAACATCTAAAAACACACTTCCCTTTACAACTGAATACACACACACACACACACAATCCTGTTCAGGAGGGTCAAATCCCAGCTCAGCCCGACTCACTGTATGTGTGTGTGTGAGAGACCCTGAGCGAGTCACTGAACCTCCTTGTGCTGCGTCCTTCGGACGAGACGCCAAACAAACGAGGTCCTATTGGAAGAGACTCTGCAGCAGCCCCTGACTCACTGTGTGTGTGTGAGAGACCCTGAGCGAGTCACTGAACCTCCTTGTGCTCCGTCCTTCGGATGAGACGCCAAACAAACGAGGTCACGAGAATGGGACTCCTGGAAGAGGGTCAGCACGGCTGAGGACTCACTGTCACTGTGTGTGTGTGTGAGACCCTTTGAATTTGTTTGCCATTGAATTTACACAGAAGACGCTGAGAGACTTCTAGTGGAAATGTATAAACCGAGGTCAGGCTGGCGTTCCCCTTTGCTGAACAGATAAGACTTGCCAAACTGCCTCCCTGAGACAACGGATTTCTCCTTCCAAATATAGACGAGGCCTCCCCAATTAGCACCAATTACCTGATGGGAGCAGCCACACCTCTGATGGCTGGCAGGGGATAAATTTACCCCCCCCCCCCCCCCCCCCACCATTTACAGCAGGGTTTCTGTCCGGCAACACAGAGGATGATCAAAGCTCTCAGACCCAGACCAGTCACCAAAAACAAAGAGACACAAAACTATATTCTTCCACTGAAGCGACTTTATTAAAATGGCATTTTAGGCTGACTGTTTTAATTTTTTTTACTTCCTGGAAAACAAGACCTGTTTACAAAAAATAAAATAATTCCGGTCCAATTCAAATTCTCTCTCTCAAAAAATTACCTTCCAGCTTTCCTTCCAAATTTTAATCAAACCCGATTACAAAAAAGTCTTCAGTATTTTCAGATAACAACACCGCCACCCCCCCTCATCAAATCTCACTTAAAAAAAAAAAAAAAAAAAAAAACACTTTATTTTTTACAAAACTCCTTAAAAAAATACTAAGCAAACTACACACACAAAACTAAACCTGATGAAACAAACACTACCTTCATTAAATAAGAGAGAGACAGGGAGAGAGAGATGGAGAAGAGAGAGTGAGAGCGATAGAGGGGGACAAAGATAGGGGGAGAGACAGAGCAAGAGACAGAAAGGAAAGAAGGGAAGACAAAGGGAGAGGGAAAGGAGACAGACAAGAGAAAGAGAAGAGACAGAGAAAGAAAGAGTGGCCAGTTGAATGCTCTTGCCTTCAGTTAATCTTCCCAGGGGAGACCCACCACCCTTCGCCAGTCCACCCCCCCCCCCCCCCCCCCCCCCCCCCCCCCCCCCCCCGTGCTTCCCAATCCTGGGAGAGCCCCCTGTGTACTCTCTTCATTCCAATCGAGCGCTCAAAGAACCAGACCCTGAACGAACCGATAAATTTGGTTCAATTAAACCTTTTTAATTGTTTTCAGCTCTGAAAGAAAGCCCAAGTCAATAAAAGCGTCAAGCGTCAATTTTAAACTAATTAAAGCGAATGCCTCTCTTCAATCCAGGGTCTAGTTCATCGTATCGCCAAAACAGAACCGTTGTTTCAAAAGTTTCAACGCCCTCTTCTGGTCGTGGGATCGAAGCGGGGGTGGGGGGGGGGGTGGGGGGTGGGGGGGGTGGGGGTGCGGAGGCGGGCTCTCCACGAGCGCAGGGGCGTCGGCATCATTTCCCGGGGGGCACCCAGTCGCTCGTGAAGCGAGGGAAGAGAGAGAAGCAGCAGCTGGGGTCTGTGGGGTGTCTCCCTTCTCTCCGCAGAGTCTCTGAGGCGCAGCGATCGATCCTCACACCAATGTTGGGAAAAGTTCCTATCGAAGGCTTGCATGTCCCTTAGTCTTCACTCGTTCCCCCTCTGAACAGGGGGGGACCAGCCTCGATGGACAGCAGGGACCCTTGTCTGTGGAGAGCTCCGACTGGACAGGGGAATCAGATTCTATATAGCTACTGCAGTTAGCACAGATTTGATAGTGTACCAGTCTGTGTGTGTGTGTATCTATCTCTGTATGTATCTCTGTGTGTATGTCTCTCTCTCTATGTATCTGTGTGTGTGTGTCTTTCTCTCTACATCTCTATGTCTGTGTGTGTCTCATACTGTGTGTGTATGTATCTCTCTGTATCTATCTGTGTATGTGTCTCTCTATATCTCTGTATGTCTGTGTGTGCGTCTCACACTGTGTGTGTGTGTGTGTGTGTGTGTGTGTCACAGCAAAGTCGTATTCAAACTGTACAGTGCTGCTCTGCTGCAGCACCGCTGTTGTCCAGCAGGGGGAGAGCTGGCGGCTTCTCTCACAGGCTGTAAAACCGGAGACTTCGATCCATCCCAGTGGAGGTGAGGAACTGGGCGTGCTGGCCGAACGCCACCCCAGTGACGACCCCCCCGTGCTCTACAGAGAACAGAAAACAAAGACTTCAAAATGCACTCTCACCTCTTACTAGCTTTATTAACAGGATCACTGGCCCCTCCCTTTACAGGAGCACTGACCATCTTTAAAATCCATTCTCTCACCTCTTATTAGCTTTATTAACAGGATCACTGGCCCCTCCCTTTACAGGAGCGCTGACCATCTTTAAAATCCATTCTCTCACCTCTTATTAGCTTTATTAACAGGATCACTGGCCCCTCCCTTTACAGGAGCGCTGACCATCTTTAAAATCCATTCTCTCACCTCCTAGCTCTAGCTGGGTGTGTTATTTCTGTACCTGTGAAACTCAGCACCTCAGACCACTGCTTGCACATGTAAATTCGGATGTCTGTTCCCCCAATAGCCAGGTAGGTGCCGCTCTGATCAAAGATGAGAGATTTCACCTGGGAAAAATTAACGAAAAATACAAAACCATAAATGTTTGGTAGAAGAATCAACGCTTCTCTAGAGAGCTGTGAAAATGGAAGTCTCTCCCCCCTTACTTCCTCGCCCCCCCCTCCCCTCCACTACACCCTCCAGAAGAGTATCCTCCCTTTCCCCTCTTTCTCATTCCTCATCCCCTCCGTTCTTCCCCTCCCCACCTCTCCCTCCACCACAGAGGATCTTCCTTCCTCCTTTCCCTTCCCTCTAGAGAACACTCTCCTCCCTTCCCATCTCCCCTCCACCAACTACCTCTCCCCTTCTCTCCCTTCCCCTCCACCACACCCTCTCCCCTTTCTCTCCCTTCTCCCCTACACCAAACCCTCCTCACCCTCTGTTCCCTCTCCTCCTTTCTCCCCCTCTTTCCTCACCCGCTCCCCTTTCTCTAACCGCCTCTTTTCCTTTCTCTTCCCCCTCTCCCCTCCTCCCCACCTCGTAGTTGTCGTCCAGCTGGATGGTCTTGAAGTTCTTGAGCTTCCTCAGATCCCACAGTTTGACGGAGGAGTCGTCCGCTGTGGTTGCCAGGTAGTATCCGTTCTCAGAGAAGGCGATGGTGGTGATGGGACCCGAGTGGCCGGGGAAGTTCGCCACGTTCGTGCGCTCCTGAGGAACACACGAAACAACGAGACCAAAACCAACACGGGTGAGAGGCGTCTCTCTACACAACCACCCCTCCAGATCAACACCACAGAGACTCCACATCACAACACCGCTGAGAGCCGTCTTTCTACACAACCCCCCCTCCAGATCAACACCACAGAGACTCCACATCACAACACCGCTGAGAGCCGTCTCTCTACACAACCCCCCCTCCAGATCAACAAAACAGAGGCTCCACATCACAACACCGCTGAGAGCCGTCTCTCTACACAACCACCCTCCAGATCAACAACACAGAGACTCCACATCACAACACCGCTGAGAGCCGTCTCTCTACACAACCACCCTCCAGATTGTAACAGAATACTAAAATAGATTTCACATCAAAACTTGAAACAAAACAGTCACACTCTAGTTAGTATATAACAGAATACTAAAATAGATTTCACATCAAAAACTTGAAATGAGACAAAACAGTCACACTGATACATACATATATATATATATATATATATATATATATATATATATATATATTGTATAGGAAACAGAAATCAAAAATACTGCAATATTTACAAAAACACATTAACTACATGCTTAAAATATTTAATTCTTTGGAATATCACATCATTTTAAATTAAAAATATATAGAATATATATTCAGTCCCAGGTCTGAAGTCGTACTTACTATAATACTTTTTTTTCTGTGTGTCTATCTCTCTTTGTGTGTATGTTTCTCTCTCTCTCTGTATCTTTGTGTGTTTCTCTCTCTGTATGTGTGTGTGTGTGTGTGGGCAGCACAGTAAAAATATAAGGTATATAAGTGTGTGAATATATATATATATATTTTATTCCCAGGTCTGATTTGTACTTATTAATATAACTGGCAATTTTATTATATTTTTAAACACCCGCCACAGCAGTGTCAACAGGATGACCGCGCGGACGGCCTCGCTCACCTTCAAGTCCCAGATCTTAATCTGCGAGTCCAGGGTTCCAGTTCCAAAGATGAGACCGTCGGGGTGGAACTGGGCACAGGTCAGCGCTGAAGGGGTTAAAAATAAAATTAAAAATTTTAAAAACGCATTCCTTACAAACTTTACTATTGTAAATTATCATCTGGTCGTTCAGAGGAGGCTTTTAGTCAAAGAGACTTGCAGAGACCAGGGGGGTGAACTCTGCATCATCAACAACTGCTGCTGCTGCAGAGTCTCTTCCAATAGGACCTCGTTTGTTTGGCGTCTCATCTGAAGGATGGAGCACAAGGAGGTTCAGTGACTCGCTCAGGGTCTCTCACACACACACACAGTGAGTCAGGGGCTGCTGCAGAGTCTCTTCCAATAGGACCTCGTTTGTTTGGCGTCTCATCCGAAGGACGGAGCACAAGGAGGTTCAGTGACTTGCTCAGGGTCTCACACACACACACAGTGAGTCAGGGGCTGCTGCAGAGTCTCTTCCAATAGGACCTCGTTTGTTTGGCGTCTCATCCGAAGGACGGAGCACAAGGAGGTTCAGTGACTCGCTCAGGGTCTCTCACACACACACAGTGAGTCAGGGGCTGAGCTGGGATTTCAGCCTCCTGGTATCAAGTCCCCTTCTCTAAGCGCTGGAGCAGCGAGGCTCTCTGTAACAGTTTAATTTAATACCCCCCCCACCCCCCCACCCCCCACCCTCGCTCACCACAGCCAGCGGTTTCATCAGTGACCTTAGTCACTAAACCAAATTCGTCCGGTCTGCACATCAGAGAAAGCCCAATACTGAGAAAGAAAGAAATATATATATAATAACAGGATAACCTTGTGCTACGTTAACACAGCATCAGACACCAAGTCTGGATCTCTAAACAGGATACCAAGTAACACCCACAGGGCTGGGAATCAGACTCCTATTGCACAGCTGTGTGATCCAGTCCAGGTTTCACTACCAGCTTGATTAGCCCCAGTGTGTCTAGGGAACAAGCTCAGGTGTGTCTTCGTATTAAACTCCTAGTGAAACCAGGACTAGATCAGTCTCTGTGTGTCTCACCTGGTCCTCGGCAGGTATAGAGCGTGTATTGGAGGTGTCTTTGTGTGTCTCACCTGGTCCTCGGAGGCGCTCAGCAGGTAGTCCCCTGTGGCGTGAAGACTCAGCCCTGTCACCGGGCCCTCGTGAGCCCGAACCACCTGAACACAGGACTGGGATGGAACCGACCAGATCCGAATCGTGGCGTCGGGAGAGGCAGAGAACACCACCGACTAGAGAGTGAGAGAGAGAGAGAGAGAGATTATACAATGACAAGAGAGGAAGAGGGGGAATTATACACTGACAAAAGAAAGGAAGAGAGAGAGGAAGAGGGGGGATTATACACTGACGAGAGAGAGAGAGAGAGGATTAGGGGGGATTATACACTGACGAGAGAGAGAGGAAGAGGGGGGATTATACACTGACGAGGGGGAGGGAGGAAGAGGGGGGATTATACACTGACGAGGGGGAGGGAGGGGGGGGGTACAGTGCTGGCTCACCTGGGAGGGGTGGTACACCACGCTGGTGACTCTCTTGGAGTGGCCCTTCAGCGTGGCAATGATGTGCTCAGCATTCTTATCAAACACGACCACATTCTTATCAGCACCTCCTGAACAGAGAGAGGAGAGCGTGAGACAGGGGGGCCAGACCACACTGTCTATATAGAGCTGGAATCTAGTGCGCTGGCATTGCCTGCTGTGTGCTGGGCAGAGCCTGGCTGTGCTGTGCTGTGCACAGGGCAATGCTGGCAGGATCGCACTGTATAACACTGATACACAGCCCTGCACAGAACCACAGCAGCTACCCAACATGGGGTCTATATAGAGCTGGAATCTAGTGCGCTGGCATTGCCTGCTGTGTGCTGGGCAGAGCCTGGCTGTGCTGTGCTGTGCACAGGGCAATGCTGGCAGGATCGCACTGTATAACACTGATACACAGCCCTGCACAGAACCACAGCAGCTGCCCAGCATGGGGTCTATATAGAGCTGGAATCTAGTGCGCTGGCATTGCCTGCTGTGTGCTGGGCAGAGCCTGGCTGTGCTGTGCTGTGCGCAGGGCAATGCTGGCAGGATCGCACTGTATAACACTGATACACAGCCCTGCACAGAACCACAGCAAATCTGCTTACCTGTGAGAACTTTGCTGGTGTCCGAGGGGCAAAGGTCAAGCGCAAGGATTCCTGGGATACTGGCGCTATGGATACCCTGGGGAAAAATAAATAAAAGGATTACTATTTTATAAGAATCTTTAAAAAAAAGTTTAGCAGCAGCTAGAATTTTCAAATTGAGACGCGATTAAAAAATAACAAACAAGAAGAACTCACCGCATGTGAAGCGACCTGTCTGTATTTACTGAGATCCTCCGAGCGAACCAGCTCTTCTGGAACTGTCTTCCCTCTCTGAGAGAGAGAGAGAGAGAGAGAGAGAGGGGGGGGGGGGGAGTGAGAGAGGAGAGAGAATGAAATAGAGGGGGAGGGGGAGGGGGGGAGGGAGTGAGAGAGGGAGGGAGGAAGGAGGAGGAGGGAGGAGAGAGAGAGAATGGAGAGGGGAGTGAGGAGAGAGAGAAGGAGGGAGAGAGATGACAGAGAGAGAGAGGGGAGAGGAGAGAGAGAGAGGGAGAGAGGGGGGAGGAGAGAGAGAGGAGGGGAGGGAGGGAGAGAGGAGAGAGGGAGAGAGAGAGAGAGAGAAGGAGGAGGGAGAGGAGAGAGAGAGAGAGAAGGAGGGAGAGAAGATGTTGAGAGGAGGAGAATGAGGGGGAGAGGAGAGGGGGGGGAGGGAGAGAGGGAGAGAGAGAGGAGAGAGAAGGAAGGAGGAGGAGGGAGAGAGAGAGAGAGAATGGAGAGGGGAGTGAGGAGAGAGAGAAGGAGGGAGAGAGATGACAGAGAGAGAAGGGGAGAGTAGAGAGAATGAGGGAGGAGGGAGGAGGAGGGAGAGAGAGAGAGGGAGGGAGGGAGAGGAGAGAGAGGGGGAGGAGAGAGAGAGAGAGGGAGAGAGAGAGGAGGGATCGGGAGGAGAGAGAGAATGGAGGGGGAGGTGAGGAGAGATGAAGGCTCTCTCTTTTCTCCTTCCCTCTCTCCCCTCCCTACTCCTCTTCTGAGGTAGAGAGGCTCGGGAGGAGAGTCGAGAGCGAGAATGAGGGGGAGGGAGCGGGGGCGAGGGGGAGGGAGAGGGGGGGAGGGAGTGAGAGAGGGAGGAAGGAAGGAGGAGGAGGGAGGGAGAGAGAGAATGGAGAGGGGAGTGAGGAGAGAGAGAAGGAGGGAGAGAGATAGGGAGGGGAGGGGAAGAGAATAGAGAGGGAATGGGAGAGCAGAGGAGAAAGGAAGAGAATGAGGAAGAAGAGAAAGGTTAGTTTCTACACTTTCAATCACAGCAGGCAGATCAAAAGCTGCACCTGAAATCAAACTGAAACACCCACAAGAAAGAGCGTGAAAGAACAGAGAGCAGACCCAAACAAACTAACACAAGAAACGCCAACACCTGAGAACAATAATACACAGCACTGGAGAAAGAAGAGCTACAGTTTATACTGAAGAATAATTCTTATTAATATAATAAAACCTTCAACTTCAGAGAAAAGCAGTAAAGATGTTTTTTTTTTTTAATGAAAAACAAAATCTTACCTTCTTTCGCTCGGTGGTAAGCACAGTGGCCTTGTCTTGAAGCTGAAACACAGAGGAGGTCATTAAACAGGGAGACAGGGAGACAGGGAGACAGACAGACACAGACAGCGTGTGAAACCGACGTGTTCTCTGGAGTTTGATGACCTCTCACCTTCTGAATGATATCCGGGGTCATGCCGACCTGCTCCCCCATTTCCATCGGCTCGCCGGCACCCTGTACCCCCAAAAAAAAAAAAAAAAAAAAACACAGGACAGCCAATCAGGGCACAGGAGTCAAAATCTCAAAGAAACTCAGAAAGGGACAATTGAGGGGTCACACAGGAGGCCATCTGGACCAAGCTGTGATTGACAGACGGGGGTAGCCAATGAGACTCACCACAGCAGTGGGCTGGGAGGTGGGGACTGTCTGAGGGACAGCCAATCCAGCTTGAGGCTTCAGCGTCGCCAAAGCTGAGAGCGAGAGAGAGAGAGAGAGAGAGAGAGAGAGAGAGAGAGACTTCTGCTGTTGAGAAGCACATGTTTCATTTTAAACTTGTTACACACAAAAAGACAGAGGACACACAGACTTGCACAAGACTGAAATAGATAGACAACACAGCTAGATAAGACCCAGAGGACACACAGTGTGTACACGCCACATATGCACGAACACAGGATGAGACACAGGTACGACAATGAGAGATACACAAACAAAGTATAGATAACAGACACAAACACAGTCTTTGCGATAGACACAAACGTGCATACAGAGCTGACACAGAGACACTATGTCTCAATCACAGTAGGACCACACAGACACGCACACACCAGATATGAGACACACAGATCAAAAGCTAGACAGACAAACCGGGACAACACAGCAACACAGATAGAGACACACAGACACGCACACAGATACAGAGACACACAGACACGCACACAGACACAGAGAGACACAGACACACACACAGATACAGAGAGACACAGACACGCACACAGATACAGAGACACACAGACACGCACACACACACAGAGAGACACACAGACACGCACACAGATACAGAGACACACAGACAAAGATAGACAGACAAACAAATACACAAACACAGATAGAGACACAGACACACAGATAGAGACAGATACAGAGACACACAGACACGCACACAGATAGAGACACACAGACACACACACACAGATAGAGGGAGACAGACAGACACAGATACTACACAGACAACAGATAGCAGACACATACACACACAGATGTGACTTGTTGACACTATGTACTGATGTCTCTGTGAGGACACTGACAGACAAACAGTGACGTGGATGTGTTTGACAGACACAAGACACCATGTGTCTGTGACCGTGTCTACGTCTCTACCCCTCTGTGCGTGTGCAGACCACCTAGGTGACGACGTGGGGACTCGTCTATGTCTCTGTGTGTGTTTGGTGAGAGAAGCTTCTGAAGAAGCCGTATGCAGCTGCTGTCGAGTGAGAGTGATAGAGAGACACAGACACGCACACAGATACAGAGAGACACAGACACGCACACACACAGATACAGAGACACACACAGATACAGAGACACACACAAACACACGCACAGACTCCGCGGCCGGGCGCTCACCCTCTCTGGCGGCGGTGACCTCCTTGGTGAGCCGGGCGATGACCCTGCAGGCCGCGTCGTGCTGGTAGAGGGCGTGAGAGAGCTCCTGACGAGCCGTCTGCAGCTGCTGTCGAAGAGTGAAGCTGTGGAGCATCACTGCATCCTGAACACAGAGGAGAGAGGAGAGAGGCATCAATACACACACACTGTGGAGCATCACTGCATCCTGAACACAGAGAGGAGAGAGGAGAGAGGCATCAATACACACACACTGTGGAGCATCACTGCATCCTGAACACAGAGAGGAGAGAGGAGAGAGGAGAGAGAGAGAGGAGAGGCATCAATACACACACACTGTGGAGCATCATGCATCCTGAACACAGTGAGAGAGGAGAGAGTGACGTTTTATCAATTACACACACACTGTGGAGCATCACTGCATCCTGAACACAGAGAGGAGGCAGTAGAGAGAGGAGAGAGGCATCAATACACACACACTGTGGAGCATCACTGCATCCTGAACACAGAGAGGAGAGAGGCATCAATACACACACACTGTGGAGCATCACTGCATCCTGAAAACAGAGAGGAGAGAGGAGAGAGGAGAGAGGAGAGAGGCATCAATACACACACACTGTGGAGCATCACTGCATCCTGAACACAGAGAGGAGAGAGGAGAGAGAGGAGAGAGAGAGAGAGGCATCAATGTGTGGACACCTGTGGGGACGTCATGTGTCCTGAACACAGAGAGGAGAGAGGAGAGAGGAGAGAGGCACACACACACATTGATGCAATTGTAATTAAAGGAGAGGAGAGAGGAGAGAGCAGAGAGGAGAATGAAATCGACACACCTGTGGGATGCATGTAAAACTTCACAGAGAGGACGGAGAAAGGCAGGACGGCTGTGAGGCACTCACATTCATTCTATATTGAAGACCCATGGCTAACTCCGAAGGGACTTCGAGTGGAGAGTAGATGGAGGCTAGGCTCGGACTCGTCCTACTCTCTCTCAGAGGAGGACTGGAATCGGGTCCGGAGAGCGAGCGACTGAGAGTAGCGAGAGTGAGAGCGCTCTATCAGTTAGGAGCTATCTGACTTCGGTTGCGCCCGATGAGAGACGTTGCGCCTCTTGACGAGCTTGAGAGCGAGAGAAAGAGATGAGTCCAGTGATATTAAACTTCAGTTACAATTTAATTCCAGCCCAGAGAGTGATATTAAACTGCGAGAGAGTCTAGTGATATTAAAATGCAGTTACAATGTAATTCCAGTCCAGTCCAGTGATATTAAACTGCAGTTACAATGTAATTCCAGTCCAGTCCAGTGATATTAAACTGCAGTTACAATGTAATTCCAGTCCAGTCCAGTGATATTAAACTGCAGTTACAATGTAATTCCAGTCCAGTCTAGTGATATTAAACTGCAGTTACAATGTAATTCCAGTCCAGTCTAGTGATATTAAACTGCAGTTACAATGTAATTCCAGTCCAGTGATGATATTAAACTGCAGTTACAATGTAATTCCAGTCCAGTCTAGTGATATTAAACTGCAGTTACAATGTAATTCCAGTCCAGTCTAGTGATATTAAACTGCAGTTACAATGTAATTCCAGCCCAGTCTAGTGATATTAAACTGCAGTTACAATGTAATTCCAGTCCAGTCCAGTGATATTAAACTGCAGTTACAATGTAATTCCAGTCCAGTCTAGTGATATTAAACTGCAGTTACAATGTAATTCCAGTCCAGTCTAGTGATATTAAACTGCAGTTACAATGTAATTCCAGCCCAGTCTAGTGATATTAAACTGCAGTTACAATGTAATTCCAGTCCAGTCTAGTGATATTAAACTGCAGTTACAATGTAATTCCAGTCCAGTCCAGTGATATTAAACTGCAGTTACAATGTAATTCCAGTCCAGTCCAGTGATATTAAACTGCAGTTACAATGTAATTCCAGTCCAGTGATATTAAACTGCAGTGATGATGTCATCACTACCTTTGATGTCTATCAGCTGCTCCTCAGACAGTGGCTGTCCGTTGGTCGGGTCGGTCCCGTTCTCCGCGATGTATTTCTCAATCAAGCGCCGCTCAAACACCTGATTGGACACCGGCGACACGCAGGGGTGTTCCGGAACCTCATTGGAGACTGGAAGGAAGGCGGGGCAACAGCAAAACGAGAGAGGCGGGGCTTAATACAGACAAGCAAGAAGCACTGAGACAATGAGAAAGGCTTCTAGTGGAAACGTTTGCCATTGAATTCACACTGAAGACAATGAGAAAGACTTCTAGTGGAAACGATTGCCATTGAATTTACACTGAAGACACTGAGAAAGACTTCTAGTGGAAACGATTGCCATTGAATTTACGCTGAAGACACTGAGAAAGACTTCTAGTGGAAACGTTTGTCATTGAATTCACACTGAAGACACTGAGAAAGACTTCTAGTGGAAACGATTGCCATTGAATTTACACTGAAGACACTGAGAAAGACTTCTAGTGGAAACGATTGCCATTGAATTTACGCTGAAGACACTGAGAAAGACTTCTAGTGGAAACGATTGCCATTGAATTTACGCTGAAGACACTGAGAAAGACTTCCAGTGGAAACTCCCCTCAATGAAGTCTAGTATTATTATTATTAATATTGCAATGATCAGGAGCCAGGAGTTTGAGCAGGGTTAGAAACTCACACTAGCCCTGCTGCTGCTGCACCCAGTCCTGGGGTTCAGAGCTCCCCTCAGTGAAGTCTAGTATTATTATTTTTATTAATATTGCAATGATCAGGAGGCAGGAGTTTGAGCAGGGAAGTCTAGTATTATTATTATTAATATTGCAATGATCAGGAATCCAGGAGTTCGAGCAGGGTTAGGCGGGTTAGAAACTCACACTAGCCCTGCTGCTGCTGCTCCCAGTCCTGGGGTTCAGAGCTCCCCTCAATGAAGTCTAGTATTATTATTATTAATATTGCAATGATCAGGAGCCAGGAGTTTGAGCAGGGTTAGAAACTCACACCAGCCCTGCGTTTTCATTTTTAAAAATAAATGCATTATTATTTTTTTTAAATCTAAAATACATATACCCCCCCAAAGCGTTTCTATAGCTAATGCAAATCAAATCGCAAAACGATAACCCTCTATGATTATCATAAGAAACGAGAGACATGTTACTAAATAATCATTTATATTTTTATATTTAAAATTAAAAACAGTATCGATACGCATACAAAACACTACATTTTAGATAGACCACTGAATTTATTTGAGAAGCTTTACGTGTATAAATTCATTAGCGATTCCTCAGCGCATGGGCCTTAATTAACGTGTTGCAAAAAGAAAGTCTCGTATTTTGCAGAAGAAAAGCGCGCAACACAGGCTGCAAACTTACTCGCACAGACCAGAGCCATCTTCCACAGCGCCGGGGTCGACTTTCAACAACTTCTCCGCGTTTTATATTATCGATTAAATCGTTAATTTTCTTGCACTGAAAACGCTTCCGAATCGGAAATCCCCACGCGAGGTTTCTCCACGCTGCAAAAACCGGCCGCGCTGCCTGCTGGGATAGCTCCGGTGGGGCCGGGTCCTCCGGGCACGCCCACCGGGACCGATTCCGCCAATCCGCGCCGCTCGGCTCCTCCGCCCCGATCAGGACGAGCCCCGGTGTTGGACCGGGTCCCGCTTCTCCCCCCCCAGCCCGGTCCGGTCCCAGATTCGGGTTTTTAGATTCACCCCCCAATCAGAATTGGGAGAATGGGAAATCCGGCACCGCCTCACATCCGCACACAATACTAACAGCTGTATGAATTACAAATATTGCACGAAAGACAGAGGTAATAATATAACACAGCGCTGGTGTTTAACCCCCTGATCGAGCTCACAAGCGACCCCCACCCCCCCGGGCTCTATCTGAACCTGCGTCTCCACCCGCCTCTAATCCGAGTCAGTTTATTCCTTTCCAGCGCGTCGCTAATCTTACAGAGACCTAACCGCTCTTAATCGAGGTTTAAAGGGAGAGGGAGAGAGAAGGCAAACAAACACCGAAAGCTAGAAAGGATACTGCTACACCGGACTCGCGTTTCCAGGACGCCTCGCTGTTATTTTTGTCGTGTCTCTTTAATTTCTCTGCGTCTCGGCGCAGCGGAGGGGAACCGAGAACTACACCAGCCCCCAGCGCGCCCCCAGGCAAGCTCCCAGCGCTCCGGTTAAAAAAAGAAAGCAGCGATCATACCGACTCATCGCATGCCAGTCTCAACACATGCCAGCCTCATCGCATGCCAGTCTCTACACATGCCAGTCTCAACACATGCCAGTCTCTACACATGCCAGCCTCATCGCATGCCAGCCTCATCGCATGCCAGTCTCTACACATGCCAGTCTCTACACATGCCAGCCTCATCGCATGCCAGCCTCATCGCATGCCAGTCTCAACACATGCCAGTCTCTACACATGCCAGTCTCATCACATGCCAGTCTCAACACATGCCAGTCTCTACACATGCCAGTCTCATCACATGCCAGCCTCATCACATGCCAGCCTCATCGCATGCCAGTCTCAACACATGCCAGTCTCAACACATGCCAGCCTCATCGCATGCCAGTCTCTACACATGCCAGTCTCAACACATGCCAGTCTCATCACATGCCAGTCTCATCACATGCCAGCCTCATCACATGCCAGTCTCATCACATGCCAGCCTCATCGCATGCCAGCCTCATCGCATGCCAGTCTCATCACATGCCAGTCTCATCGCATGCCAGCCTCATCGCATGCCAGTCTCATCACATGCCAGTCTCATCGCATGCCAGCCTCATCGCATGCCAGCCTCATCACATGCCAGTCTCATCGCATGCCAGCCTCATCGCATGCCAGCCTCAACACATGCCAGCCTCATCGCATGCCAGCCTCATCACATGCCAGCCTCATCACATGCCAGCCTCATCGCATGCCAGCCTCATCGCATGCCAGCCTCATCACATGCCAGCCTCATCGCATGCCAGCCTCATCGCATGCCAGCCTCATCACATGCCAGTCTCATCGCATGCCAGCCTCATCGCATGCCAGCCTCATCACATGCCAGCCTCATCGCATGCCAGCCTCATCGCATGCCAGTCTCATCACATGCCAGTCTCATCGCATGCCAGCCTCATCGCATGCCAGTCTCATCACATGCCAGTCTCATCGCATGCCAGCCTCATCGCATGCCAGTCTCATCACATGCCAGTCTCATCGCATGCCAGCCTCATCGCATGCCAGTCTCATCACATGCCAGTCTCATCACATGCCAGCCTCATCGCATGCCAGTCTCATCACATGCCAGTCTCATCGCCAGCCTCATCGCATGCCAGCCTCATCGCATGCCAGCCTCATCACATGCCAGTCTCATCACATGCCAGCCTCATCACATGCCAGCCTCATCGCATGCCAGCCTCATCACATGCCAGCCTCATCACATGCCAGCCTCATCACATGCCAGTCTCATCACATGCCAGCCTCATCACATGCCAGTCTCATCACATGCCAGCCTCATCGCATGCCAGCCTCATCGCATGCCAGCCTCATCACATGCCAGCCTCATCGCATGCCAGCCTCATCACATGCCAGCCTCAACACATGCCAGCCTCATCACATGCCAGCCTCATCACATGCCAGCCTCATCACATGCCAGCCTCATCACATGCCAGCCTCATCACATGCCAGCCTCATCGCATGCCAGCCTCATCACATGCCAGCCTCATCGCATGCCAGCCTCATCACATGCCAGTCTCTACACATGCCAGTCTGACTGCTCTGAAAACCGGTTTTCGTTTTTCACAGCGAGGCTGGGGGGTGGAGGGGTTTGGTTTGCAAACGTAACGTCTCTCTCTCTTAAAAAAAAAAAAAGAACCTAACGTTGGTAATATAGCAATCCAAAATATACTCAAGACTACGTCACTAGCAGCAACAGAAAACGAAGTGTGTTTATTATTATTATAATTATTATTGTGTTAAATTTAAATTGACAATCAAGTTACGGTATTGATATAAAGCATAGATAAAGAAATACTGTACTTCGAGTTTTTAAAAGTTATTTGGAGAACTTTAAAAAAAAAAAAAAATATCTTTTAAAACGCGGCTGGGCTAAACCGGACCGGATGGTAAAGTTATATTTATTTCGGCACTTTGTGTGAAACACGACCCCTTAACAAAGCAGCCATGTTCCCCGCCGCAGCCTCTCTCACGCCGGACCGAAAACTCCTCTCGTCTCTGGTTCTGTTAGCGATTTTATCGGCTCCGACTTCGGGTTTCTTTTTTAGTTCGGAACCCGTTCAAGAACCGAAGAAGCCCGGGTCCCTCTCCACGGTCCGGCTGTTCGTCTCCGAGAGTTTGGCTGAAGCACGCCGCAGCTTGGACTCCTGGCTCGGCCGAGAAGTCGTGGAGACCTCGCTGGGGGTAAGCTGGGCTCTGCTCTTTCTTGTCTCCCCCAAATAATAAGTTTGTTTATTTATTAGATGAATAATTATAAATCATTATATTGCAGCGTCAAACTGAACAGGATTGTGGGGCTCTGTCTGTCTGTCTGTGTGTGTGTGTGTGTGTCTGTCTGCAGCTTTAATGAAACTAAACTCTTTTCAGAGTGTAGTAAACTAACAGACTCCAAGAAGAAGGGATTATAATATATCTTAGATCTGTCTCCCCTCCCTGCCACCCTGTCTCTGGTCCCCGGCTGGTTTTAACGGGAGGTTGGTCTCTCTCTCTCTCTCTCTCTCTCTCTCTGTCCGCCAGGGCCTCTTCAAAGCTGCCAGCTGCTTGAAGCTGGATAGCTTTCAAAAGTCTCAGCTGTTTAAACACACACACAGTCCTCTTCTTTGAGGTCGGGTCGTGATCAGCCTCTCTGATCGATAACAGCAGCTGTCACTCCGAAGACCTGGGCGTGCACATCGCATTGCTTCCAGCAGGGGGCTGGAGAGCTATTCCCGGGCGGGGGGGGGGCAAACAATTTCTGTTAATAGAACCATCAACCCCCCAAAGCACCTTTCAGTATTTATGATAGACGGCTGCGTTTTGGGGTCTAACAGTCCAGGGTTTGTCAATCACAGGCGCTGTTTCTCGGCGCTTCTCGATTGTGCTTCGGATACCAGGGGCATTCTGAAACGCTTCACGTCTGTCTGTCTGTCTGTCTGTCTGTCTGTCTATCTATCTATCTATCGTGCTGAAGCATGCGGCTACAAAGCCCAGATCTGGCACGATATCAGTCCACAAAGAGGACCAGATAGGATATAAAATTCGGCCTGTGTATTTAGAGGAAATTTATAAAACCCACGTTAATCCTCGTTTTATGTCTCCAGATCTATTGCTATGCAGGCAGAATTTTATATCCTATCTGGTCCTCTTTGTGGGCTGATATCGTGCCAGATCTGGGCTTTGTAGCCGCATGCTTCAGGACAGATAGATGTATAGACAGATATACAGACAGACAGATAGATAGATACAGACAGATAGATAGACACAGATAGATAGATACAGACAGACAGATAGATATATAGACAGCTATAGATAGACACAGACAGACAGACGTGAAGCGTTTTACAATGTCCCCGGATATCACACCGTGAAAATCGAGCGATGCAAGCTAGCGTGTCTGGCCCGGGACACAGGAGACATCTTGGCAGGACCGCGTCTCTCTGGACGCCCAGGCGTGTCCTCACTGTCAATCCATGGGGAATGCATACAGCAACGGGTCACACAAGCTTCAATCAGGAACAGAGTCGACTCAAAGTAATTATAGATAGAGATAGAGATAGAAAAAAAAAAAAGAGATAGATATATATATATATATATATATATATATATATATATATATATATATATATATATATATATATATATATATATAGATAGATAGATAGATAGATAGATACAGATTTCTTATCAAAAGAAACTTATCACTTTTATTCAGATAAAATTCACTAGCTGTGATCGAAAAATGACAAACTCTGTTTCAGAGCAGGCAAAGTGACTTGTTATTGTGCTGATTAACAATCGATATCATGAAGATGCTGCAGAGTGATCTGTGGATCTCAGGCAGGTGTGACTCTTGGTCTCCCGGTTGGTGTCCTGTTATTGACAGAGTGTGTCTGGTTATACCGTCTCGCCGGGTTTGAAATCGCTGACCGCGAGCCACAGCGCGCTGCCCTAGTCCAGCCTCCAGCATGCCGATCGCACGAAGGCGCTGCTCTCTTCAAGTGTCCAGTCCACCCTGCTGTCCCTATCTCCTGTGGCTCAGTGTCCTCCTCTCTGAACTAACAGAATTGTTTTTCGCTCAGTATTTTCAGAATGTCGTGTTCACCGTTTCTGAGGGAGCGGCAACCGGACTAAATGTTCTTGTGAAACTCATCAGCGAGCTACTCACTGCGCTGGGGGTCGAGGGTGAGTGGAAGCATGAGAAAGGGGTCGGGTAAGAGACTCCTGCTGCACAGTGGTATGATCCAGTCCTGCTTTCACTAGGAGTTTAATAATCAGACTCCCGCTGCACAGCAGTGTGATCCAGTCCTGCTTTCACTAGGAGTTTAATAATCAGACTCCCGCTGCACAGCGGTGTGATCCAGTCCTGCTTTCACTAGGAGTTTAATAATCAGACTCCCGCTGCACAGCGGTGTGATCCAGTCCTGCTTTCACTAGGAGTTTAATAATCAGACTCCCGCTGCACAGCAGTGTGATCCAGTCCTGCTTTCACTAGGAGTTTAATAATCAGACTCCCGCTGCACAGCAGTGTGATCCAGTCCTGCTTTCACTAGGAGTTTAATAATCAGACTCCCGCTGCACAGCAGTGTGATCCAGTCCTGCTTTCACTAGGAGTTTAATAATCAGACTCCCGCTGCACAGCGGTGTGATCCAGTCCTGCTTTCACTAGGCGTTTAATAATCAGACTCCCGCTGCACAGCAGTGTGATCCAGTCCTGCTTTCACTAGGAGTTTAATAATCAGACTCCCATTGCACAGCGGTGTGATCCAGTCCTGCTTTCACTAGGAGTTTAATAATCAGACTCCCGCTGCACAGCAGTGTGATCCAGTCCTGCTTTCACTAGGAGTTTAATAATAAGACACACCTGAGCTTGTTACCTAGACACACTGGGGCTGATCAAGCTGGAAGCAGTAAAACTCGCTCAGGACCTTCTTCAGCTCACAAGTTATTGAGAGGATCACAATCTGGGGGTGTGTGGAGGCTGTCTGTCTGTCACTCTTCAGTTTTCACACATAGCTAGAGAAGCGCTGGACTGTGTAATGGAACTTATAAAGTTATTTCAATATATATATATCATAATATCTATATATATATATATATATATATATATATATATTATATATATAAAATGTCTGTCTCCTGTAACTCTCTCCTCTCACACTTTCCTCCCTCTCCCTTCTCTTTCCTCTCTCCTCCCTTTACCTTCTCTTTCACACTTCTCTCCTCCTCTCCTCATTCTCAGTCTTCTCTGGTTCACTCTTCTCCCCTGTCTTTCTCTCTCTCTCCCTCTCTCTCTCTCCTCTCTCTCTCTCTCTCCTCGCTCTCTCACTCTTCTCTTGCTCTCACCTCTCTCTCACTCTTCTCTCCTTGCTTTCTCTCTCGCTCCTCTCTCTCTTCGCTCACTCGCTCTCTCTTCTCTTTCTCGTCTCTCACTCCTCTCTAATCCTCTTCTCTCTCTCACACGCCTCTCCCTCTCTCTCTCTCTCTCTCTCAGATCGTCACTCGCTGGCTCGCTTGCAGTTCACCCACCAGGAGGTTGCCACAGTGCTGATCTGGACCCTGGCCGCTCTGATTGGCTACTGGCTGCTCTCCCTGGCGCTGCGATTGGTGGGCTGTGTGGTGAGGCGGGTCCTGTGGCTAATCAAGCTCGCTGCTTTCTCCGGCACCTTCCTCCTCATCGTGCGCCGCGTCGAGGACAGCTACCAGCGGGGGGCGCTGGTCCTGGGACTGGTTTTACTGGCTGTGCTCCTGGGAGGGTTTAGGGGGAGCGCGGGGGAAACGAGTGCAGCCAGACTGGAGGGACTGGAGCAGAGGGTGGCTGAACTGAACAGGAAAGTCAACAGCCAGAGCAAAAGAATCAGAAAGGAAGAGAATTAAAAATTCATATATATATATAGATATATATATAAATATATATAAATAAGATACCATTATCGCGATATATATATATATGTATTATATATATATATATAATATATATATATATAATATATATATATTTATATATACTTAACGTAGATCCCGAAATATTAATATATTTTCTAAATATATATACTGATTAATCTTAATTATATTACAGGAGCGCTGATATTTTATTTTATATATATATATATATAATTTTTATATTTGTATAAAAATTATAATAAATATTAGAAATTATCAATTTATAAAAAATAAATAAACATTCTCTCACCTCTTATTAGCTTTATTAACAGGATCACTGACCCCTCCCTTTAAAGGAGCGCTGACCATCTTTAAAATCCATTCTCTCACCTCTTATTAGCTTTATTAACAGGATCACTGACCCCTCCCTTTACAGGAGCGCTGACCATCTTTAAAATCCATTCTCTCACCTCTTATTAGCTTTATTAACAGGATCACTGACCCCTCCCTTTAAAGGAGCGCTGACCATCTTTAAAATCCATTCTCTCACCTCTTATTAGCTTTATTAACAGGATCGCTGACCACTCCCTTTAAAATCCATTCTCTCACCTCTTATTAGCTTTATTAACATGATCACTGACCCCTCCCTTTACAGGAGCGCTGACCATCTTTAAAATCCATTCTCTCACCTCTTATTAGCTTTATTAACAGGATCACTGACCCCTCCCTTTACAGGAGCGCTGACCATCTTTAAAATCCATTCTCTCACCTCTTATTAGCTTTATTAACAGGCTCACTGACCCCTCCCTTTAAAGGAGCGCTGACCATCTTTAAAATCCATTCTCTCACCTCTTAATGTGTTTAAGAGTTTAAAGTTTATATGTGTTTTGAAAGGGTTAACTTTACTACACATTGAAAAAACAAAACACTGAATAAACACTAATAGTTCTCAGACAATCTTGTGACGTTGAGGATTTAAAATGTCTAAATATGTTTTGTTATTTTGCTCAGTCTGTGTTGCTTTGACTACGAGTTCAGGAGCTGCTCTTCAGTTCCAGCTGCGCTGCCGTAGTTATTGTATTGTGAATCAGTATAGCCCTGGCTAGGACTACATCTCCCAGCATGCCTCTGCACCTGCAGCAATGGTGAGGGATGCTGGGAGCTGTAGTTCTTTAACTGCAATGCACTGGGCTGGGCTGTATTACATTGTTTTTGCTCAGTCTGTGTTGCCTTGACCTAGTTCAGGAGCTGCTCTTCAGCTCTAGCTGCTGTAGACACCTGCAACACAGGCTAGACCATCTTTTGTAAAAGTGTTTTGCTAGCTAAACTTCATCCAAAGTGCACTAGATGGCGCCAGCTCTCTAATATAGAGACTGGCAGATCTAGCCTGTGACTGCATTGATAATAATGAGTGCTTGGAATAAATGCAAACCTCATTGAAAGGTAAGGGGCAGGAGAGCAAAAAATTGAAAATCAATTGAAGATCTGTTTTAGGGTCAAGGGCTGGTTGTTACACTACGTTTGAATTCTCAGCTATTGTTAGGATCCAGGATTATAGTTATTGTCTGTTTTTCTGGTATAAAACACTTGGCCAAATAAAAGTGAGATTTATTCTTTCTCAACCTGAAGAGACCACAGCGTACTGCATCTAATTAACATGTCCAATCAAACACTGTGCTCCAGTCTAGCTGCTATAGTCATCAAACACTGTGCTCCAGTCTAGCTGCTATAATCAAACACTGTGCTCCAGTCTAGCTGCTATAGTCAATCAAACACTGTGCTCCAGTCTAGCTGCTATAGTCAATCAAACACTGTGCTCCAGTCTAGCTGCTATAGTCAATCAAACACTGTGCTCCAGTCTAGCTGCTATAGTCAATCAAACACTGTGCTCCAGTCTAGCTGCTATAGTCAGCAATCAAACACTGTGCTCCAGTCTAGCTGCTATAGTCAATCAAACACTGTGCTCCAGTCTAGCTGCTATAGTCAATCAAACACTGTGCTCCAGTCTAGCTGCTATAATCAAACACTGTGCTCCAGTCTAGCTGCTATAATCAAACACTGTGCTCCAGTCTAGCTGCTATAGTCAATCAAACACTGTGCTCCAGTCTAGCTGCTATAGACAATCAAACACTGTGCTCCAGTCTAGCTGCTATAGTCAGCAATCAAACACTGTGCTCCAGTCTAGCTGCTATAGTCAGCAATCAAACACTGTGCTCCAGTCTAGCTGCTATAGTCAGCAATCAAACACTGTGCTCCAGTCTAGCTGCTATAGTCAATCAAACACTGTGCTCCAGTCTAGCTGCTATAGTCAATCAAACACTGTGCTCCAGTCTAGCTGCTATAGTCAATCAAACACTGTGCTCCAGTCTAGCTGCTATAGTCAATCAAACACTGTGCTCCAGTCTAGCTGCTATAGTCAATCAAACACTGTGCTCCAGTCTAGCTGCTATAGTCAGCAATCAAACACTGTGCTCCAGTCTAGCTGCTATAGTCAATCAAACACTGTGCTCCAGTCTAGCTGCTATAGTCAGCATCAAACACTGTGCTCCAGTCTAGCTGCTATAGTCAATCAAACACTGTGCTCCAGTCTAGCTGCTATAGTCAATCAAACACTGTGCTCCAGTCTAGCTGCTATAGTCAATCAAACACTGTGCTCCAGTCTAGCTGCTATAGTCAATCAAACACTGTGCTCCAGTCTAGCTGCTATAGTCAAACACTGTGCTCCAGTCTAGCTGCTATAGTCACTGTGCAAGCTGCTAAATCACTGTGCTCCAGTCTAGCTGCTATAGTCAATCAAACACTGTGCTCCAGTCTAGCTGCTATAGTCAATCAAACACTGTGCTCCAGTCTAGCTGCTATAGTCAATCAAACACTGTGCTCCAGTCTAGCTGCTATAGTCAATCAAACACTGTGCTCCAGTCTAGCTGCTATAGTCAATCAAACACTGTGCTCCAGTCTAGCTGCTATAGTCAATCAAACACTGTGCTCCAGTCTAGCTGCTATAGTCAATCAAACACTGTGCTCCAGTCTAGCTGCTATAGTCAATCAAACACTGTGCTCCAGTCTAGCTGCTATAGTCAGCAATCAAACACTGTGCTCCAGTCTAGCTGCTATAGTCAATCAAACACTGTGCTCCAGTCTAGCTGCTATAGTCAATCAAACACTGTGCTCCAGTCTAGCTGCTATAGTCAGCAATCAAACACTGTGCTCCAGTCTAGCTGCTATAGTCAATCAAACACTGTGCTCCAGTCTAGCTGCTATAGTCAGCAATCAAACACTGTGCTCCAGTCTAGCTGCTATAGTCAATCAAACACTGTGCTCCAGTCTAGCTGCTATAGTCAGCAATCAAACACTGTGCTCCAGTCTAGCTGCTATAGTCAGCAATCAAACACTGTGCTCCAGTCTAGCTGCTATAGTCAATCAAACACTGTGCTCCAGTCTAGCTGCTATAGTCAGCAATCAAACACTGTGCTCCAGTCTAGCTGCTATAGTCAATCAAACACTGTGCTCCAGTCTAGCTGCTATAGTCAATCAAACACTGTGCTCCAGTCTAGCTGCTATAGTCAATCAAACACTGTGCTCCAGTCTAGCTGCTATAGTCAGCAATCAAACACTGTGCTCCAGTCTAGCTGCTATAGTCAATCAAACACTGTGCTCCAGTCTAGCTGCTATAGTCAATCAAACACTGTGCTCCAGTCTAGCTGCTATAGTCAATCAAACACTGTGCTCCAGTCTAGCTGCTATAGTCAGCAATCAAACACTGTGCTCCAGTCTAGCTGCTATAGTCAATCAAACACTGTGCTCCAGTCTAGCTGCTATAGTCAATCAAACACTGTGCTCCAGTCGAGCTCAATCAAACACTGTGCTCCAGTCTAGCTGCTATAGACAATCAAACACTGTGCTCCAGTCTAGCTGCTATAGACAATCAAACACTGTGCTCCAGTCTAGCTGCTATAGACAATCAAACACTGTGCTCCAGTCTAGCTGCTATAGACAATCAAACACTGCGCTGAAAATCAATCAATCCCGAGTAATAATAAAACAGATTTTTTTTTTATTTTAAATTGTACTTTATTTTTTGTATTCGAAAATGCAAAGGAGTATTAAAATTATTAACAGTGTAGATCCCAATCTGGGGAAACAAAACCAAACATTTTCATTGTGCAAATACAGCCTTCTAAAAAAACTGGACTGCAGAAGGAGGTACTCTGCTGAAAGTGCATCAGAATACGATACGAATATATATATATATAACAGACGGTAGATAGCTGCCCTTGAACTGCACTGTGTAACACTGATACACAGACCTGCACAGAACCACAGCAGCTGCCCAGCATGGGGTCTATATAGAGCTGGAATCTAGTGCGCTGGGCGCAGGGCAATGCTGGCAGGATCTCACTGTATAACACTGATACACAGACCTGCACAGAACCACAGCAGCTACCCAGCATGTGGTCTATATATAGCTGGAATCTAGTGCGCTGGGCGCAGGGCAATGCTGGCAGGATCTCACTGTATAACACTGATACACAGCCCTGCACAGAACCACAGCAGCTGCCCAGCATGGGGTCTATATAGAGCTGGAATCTAGTGCGTTGGCATTGCCTGCTGTGTGCTGGGCAGAGCCTGGCTGTGCTGTGCTGTGCACAGGGCAATGCTGGCAGGATCGCACTGTATAACACTGATACACAGCCCTGCACAGAACCACAGCAGCTGCCCAGCATGGGGTCTATATAGAGCTGGAATCTAGTGCGCTGGCATTGCCTGCTGTGTGCTGGGCAGAGCCTGGCTGTGCTGTACACAGGGCAATGCTTTTGACGCACTGATACACAGCCCTGCACAGAACCACAGCAGCTACCCAGCACCGATCTAGTGCGCTGGCATTGCCTGCTGTGTGCTGGGCAGAGCCTCGCTTCAAGTGAGGAGACAGACCCACTCATGCAGAGAGACCAAGACAGAGAGTCTTATTTCCGTCCGTGGCGGAGGAGAGTCGAGGACCCAGCCCGTGTTGATCCTGCCAGGGTGACGAGGCGCCGTTCCTGTCTAAAAATCAATTTCCAAATTCCTTTTTTTTTTTTTTTTTTTTTTTTTTTTTTAAAATCTGTTCCCCGTTCCGCGTCGGTGATCGCACCGCCCGGCCTTCTGTTAGAACAAGCTGCTCTCTACAGCGCCAGCAAATCACTTCTATTGAAGACAGCACTGTCTGCAGCTTTAATGAAACTAAACTCTCTTCAGAGTGTAGTAAACTAACACAGACACCAAGAAGAAGGGATTGTATTGTAGCGTCAAACTGAACAGGATTGTGGGGCTGTCCGTCTAAGCGCAGACAGACAGACAGGAAAGCAAGCGATAATTAGTCGAAGTTACTTTCGACGATTTGTAGTGTTCTTTTTATTATATAAATAATAATTATTATTATTATTATTATTATTGCTCTATAATATCAATTCAAATTCCTTCCACTGTGAATTTGAGAAGCTTTGTCAGGATTTGTTTCAACAGCAAATTGAATTGATAATCTGGATTGTAAAAGTGTGTGTGTGTGTTATGTAATATTTGAATTGATATTTGAGCCATAATAATAATAATAATAATAATAATAATAATATCTGCGATCGTTCAGTTTTCATTTGAAGCCGATTTTAATTGACACAGACAGACAGAGCCAGCCTCCACACACCCCCAGATTCTGTTCCTCTCAATAGCTTGTGAGCTGAAGAAGGTCCTGAGCGAGTTTCAACACAATCGGACGAGCGCTGCTCTAGACAGGAGCGAAAATGTAACAGAGACTGACAGACAGACAGAGACAGAGCCCCACAATCCTGCTCAGTTTGACGCTACAGTATAATCCCTTCTTCTTGGTCTCTGTGTTAGTTTATTACACTCTGAAAAGAGTTTAGTTTCATTAAAGCTGTAGACAGACATACAGACAGACAGACAGACAGCGCTCTCTTCAAAGTGATTTCCTGCTGCCATGGCGATCGCTGTGCTGGAATCGACGATCTGAAAAGGGAAACTGATTTAAAGAGGAGGGATTTTTCCAGCAGGACCGCGCCGTGCCTGCACCCCCCCCCCCCCACCGTGGTCAGCGCTTATTTCTTCTGCTTGGGGGTGTTGCGCGGGGGGGTGACCGGCCGGCCCGACGGGTTATAGCCGCTAAACTGACCCCCGTACTTCGGCTTGTTTTTGTCTGCGGGCTTCAAAATCTGTAGAGAGAAAAAAAATCATTGTAAACACGACTGTGTGTTTAAAGGACACATCAGGACCTCGTTTTACAGCATTACATGTTCCCGCGCATTCCTACAACTGTTTGTGAGAGAGGTGTGTGCTCATTTCATTTCTATATTGCATTTCAAACACTTCTTAAAACGTTTAAAATTGCCAAGCCACTGACTCCGAAGATGGCTTCCCATGCACCCGCATGGACCTCTCAGGGGGACTACATTTCCCATCATCCTCCTGCTCGCTGATGAACCTGCCCTCAGTTACAGATGTGAGCAGGAGGATGATGGGAAATGTAGTGTCCCTCCCTCCCCGCCCCGCCAGGTCCATGGGAAGCAATCTTCAGAGGCAGTGGAGGGCAATTTAAAAGTTTTTTAAAAAGTGGTTGAAAGTGGTTAATTTAGAAATTAAATTTTAACACACACCTCACAGACAGCTGTAGCAACACATGGGAACAATGTAACACAATACAATCAAAGAGTCCTGATATTTATATGATATATCAGCTTATTCAGCTCCAAGTTATTTTCACAAGCGCTGTTTAAAAGTCATTTAATTCCCAGTAAAACAGGTTTGAAAGACCCTGCATATCAACAGGACTTTTGGATCCAAAAAGGTCAGGAAACTGCAGTCCTGTGTCGGCCATCTTGGCTCCAGCCTCCTATTCTTCACACAGGGGGGCAGCTCCATGGCAGGTCTACCGTCCTCCGGTCAAAGGACGGGGCTGGAGCCCCCCCCCCCCCCCCCCCCCCCCCCCCCAATATCTCAATTTCTCGGCCCATCCCATAATTCTCTAGTACCTTTGACGGTCGGGACAACAGCCCTGGTAGAACCAAGGTCTGAGCATAAGAAGTGTGTCCACCCGTTACCCGCCGCCAAGGAGGGGGGGACCTCCCCCCCCTCCCCCCTCACCTGGAAGGAGCACATCAGAGTCTCGTCCACGCTCATCATGGCGCCAGCGTTGTCAAACTCGCCGCAGTAGTTGGGCGCCGAGAAGAGGGTGACCAGCTGCCGCTTCGCGAAGAACTCGTAGCCGTCCTCCACGACCTGGAACAACCCAACACAGAGTCAGGAACGCTCCGCGGGGAGAGGCTGTCAGACACTCCGGGAGACAAGCAGCAGACATGCTTCGGCTGTTTGTGTGCAGGACCAGCCTCCCTCCACTAGGAGGGAGTGTGTTATTGCAGTGTGCAGTACCAGCCTCCCTCCATTAGGAGTCAGTGTTATTGCAGTACCAGCCTCCCTCCATTAGGAGTCAGTGTTATTGCAGTACCAGCCTCCCTCCACTAGGAGT
>NC_054562.1:1716762-1861762 GCF_017654505.1 Polyodon spathula | reverse complement strand
AGATCCGGTTTATCGAGGCGCACTCGTGGTTCCCGCGCAGCAGGAAGAAGTTCTCGGGGTACTTCACCTTGTAGGCCAGCAGGAGGCAGATGGTTTCGAGGGACTGCTTCCCCCGGTCCACGTAATCCCCCAGGAAGAGGTAGTTACTCTCGGGGGGGAAACCACCGTACTCAAAGAGACGCAGGAGATCATGATACTGACCGTGAATATCACCTGAGAGAGAGGGGAGGGACAGGGGTGAGAGAGAGAGAGATGGGGAGAGAGAGAGAGAGAGAGAGAGGAGCACTCTCTCTATCGAAGGGCCCCCCTGACCAGGGTCCCTTCTCCACTGACACCCCAACTTCCTTCTGGTGTCGATGAGCCTCTCGAGGAACCTCCCTACTCCTCCCTCTACTACCCTGGACTTCTCCACCCTCTATCCCCACTCCCATATGCCCACTTCTCTGCTCTCACTCTCCAGGCCCCCCTTCCTGTACGTACTTCCATCTCTCTCTCCTCCCTGTCCCCACTGGCACTAGAGAGAGGGGAGGGAGGGGGGGGGGAGGGGGAGAGGGGGTAGGGGGTGGGTGGGGAGAGAGAGGGAGCCTCGAGCTCCAGAAGGATGAGAGGCTCAGTTTGGTTGCCTATATTCCTTCCCACCTGTGTATCCGCATACCTCTCCCTCTCTCTCCTCTTCTCCTCCCCTCTCTCTAACTATTCTCCCCATCCTCTGCTCTCCCCCCCCCACTATCTTCCCACTCCCTCTCCCTCGCCAGCTCCCACTATCTCTCCCCCCCGGTCAATCATCTTTCCCCTCCTCCCATCGCTGGGATGTGAACCTATCTCTCTATCACCATCGTCCCTGTCCCCTCTCTCTGTCACCTATATCTCTGTATTGCTAACTCCTCTCCTATCTTATCACAACTCTGATCAGCCTATCACCATCGTGTGTCTCTAATCTCTCATATGTGATCTCATAACCAGACTTGGATCTGCATACCCAAATCCCTGTCCGGATCTCCCCCCTGTCAACCGTGGTGCTGAACACACACTATCTTGTGACTCCCCATCTAAGAAACATGGAGGTTTGTTACACTTTTGTTGAAAGTGTCGACTCACGGAGATCGTAAGGTCTCCCAAAAAAAGGAAGTCTTCTATCCCCCGCTAAAATTATTGTCTGGGTGTCCCTACTTTCCCAGCCGATCTCTTCTCTCCCATCCCTCCACCCCGTGTCTCTGTCTTGCCCTCCCCCATCAAAGAACCAAGGCGTCGGCGCTGTGAAAGGAGTCGTCCTCGGGAGCTCGAGGGTCGTACTACCCGACCGAGTCCTACTAGAGGAGTCCTAAACTCTGTGTAGGTTTTCGGTAGCCTAGAGCAAGGTCAGGCTCTCGGACGTTCACGTGGCAAGAATGCGGGCAGGGCCGCCGCCTCTGGGAAACACTTGACTATTGTGTTTTACAGGCTCTTCGTCACACTCTTTGTCGACCGGTGTCGGGGTCGGTTGATTGTCTGTTATACGGTGGACCGGGTGTCAGGTGGATCATTGTAGGGAAACAGTCTGGTAAAGCCATCCTAACATTGTAAAGCACAGAGAGGCCAGCCTCCCACTGGGACAGCAGTGTAAAGCACAGTCCAGGTCTTTAAAGCACCGGGAAGCATTGTATCAGCACAGAGAGTGTCTAGGTAACAAGCTCAGGTGCATTGTAAAGCAAAGCGAGGTCACGCAAAAGCAAGAGAAGACATTGTAAAGCACATTTCCACCGAGTAAAGCACAGGGAAGCATTGTAAACACAGAGAGGTCTGGTAAAGCATAGGGAAGCATTGTAAAGCACAGAGAGGTGTGGTAAAGCATAGGGAAGCATTGTAAAGCACAGAGAGGTCTGGTAAAGCATAGGGAAGCATTGTAAAGCACAGAGAGGTCTGGTAAAGCATAGGGAAGCATTGTAAAGCACAGAGAGGTCTGGTAAAGCACAGGGAAGCATTGTAAAGCACAGAGAGGTCTGTTAAAGCATAGGGAAGCATAAAGCAAAGAGGTCTGGTAAAGCATTGTAAAGCACAGAGAGGTCTTGTAAAGCACAGAGAAGCATTGTAAAGCACAGAGAGGTCTGGTAAAGCATAGGGAAGCATTGTAAAGCACAGAGAGGTCTGGTAAAGCATAGGGAAGCATTGTAAAGCACAGAGAGGTCTGGTAAAGCATAGGGAAGCATTGTAAAGCACAGAGAGGTCTGGTAAAGCATAGGGAAGCATTGTAAAGCACAGAGAGGTCTGGTAAAGCATAGGGAAGCATTGTAAAGCACAGAGAGGTCTGGTAAAGCACAGGGAAGCATTGTAAAGCACAGAGAGGTCTGGTAAAGCATAGGGAAGCATTGTAAAGCACAGAGAGGTCTGGTAAAGCATAGGGAAGCATTGTAAAGCACAGAGAGGTCTGGTAAAGCATATGGAAGCATTGTAAAGCACAGAGAGGTCTGGTAAAGCATAGGGAAGCATTGTAAAGCACAGAGAGGTCTGGTAAAGCATAGGGAAGCATTGTAAAGCACAGAGAGGTATGGTAAAGCATAGGGAAGCATTGTAAAGCACAAGATCGGGCCATTTTGTTTGTGCAAAAAATCAAAGTGCAATGTTTCTTCCCTCTGCGCATGTCTTTGGCAATTTTTCTTCGTATTGTATATTATTATTATTATGATTATATTATTATGATTATTAATTATCCCTGATGTTTCACGCACAACAAACTATTTCGTGGGAGTCAGCGTGTTGTTTGATAAAGCATAGGACATTGTACACACACACACACACACAGCACAGGGTTATAATCACCTTCCAGCAGTCTGCTGATGATCGAGTCGATGTTCAGCTTCTCGGTTTCTGCCGCCGCCATTTCCTTATCCGGAGAGATCCCGTCCCGTCGACTTTAAACAAAATCACACTGAATTACTAACAAGAAACTCGGAGCGGCTTCCCCAAAACTTCGTTCAGCAGTTCGATAGATCAACATCTGCATGCACACGCTCTTTAGCATCGGTCGGTTGCATTAGCTGATAAAAAGTCCGTTCAATTATCAGTAGTATTAATAAGCTAAATATACATACGTGCCTATAGAAACGGGCAGGGCAAGCTATTTGTTTAGTGGTGCAATGCTTGGTCTTTGAGCTCGCCGACGGGGTTGCATAAGCTAGTGGACATCTAGTGTACAAATCGAGCAAGAGCGACGGAGACAGCGAGGGAACAGAGAGAGATACTTTGAATTTATCAAAAACCTCGTCTCTCCTCAGAAAGCAGGAAACTCTGAACGGAAGGGTGGAATTGAAATGAAAAAAAACGAAGAAAAAAAAAAAACCCACGAAGATAAAAGCCGACGTTGCCCGCTGCTGGTCGGGAATGGGAAGTGCGTGGATGCGTTTCCTAAACGTGTGTCTGGAGAGCAACGCCCGTCCGGCTGCGGTGAGGCTCGCCCAGGATCTTCTTTGGCTCAGAAGTTATTGAGAGGAGCAGAATTTGGGGGTGTCTGTCTGCAGCTTTAATGAAACGAAACTCTTTTCAGAGTGCAGTAAACTAACACAGACACCAAGAAGAAGGGATTATACTGTAGCTCTGTCTGTTGTATTGTAGCTTTCGGAGAGAAGGACAGGCACGAGAGAATGAGGTCTGTCAACTCTCCGAAAAAGTGTGTATTCTTTACATTCTTCAATAGTAAGAACGCCTCCGTGTTGAAAAATAGTGCCTCCTATTTTCTGTTCTGAATGCCCCTTTGTCTAATCTCCATTTGTGACCCCTGGCCCTTGTTTCTTTTTTCAGGCTGAAAAAGTCCCTTGGGTCAACAATGTCAATACCTTTGAGGATTCTGAATGCTTGAACTGATATTACAGACAATCACAGACACATACAGTCACACAGAGTACCCACCACATATAGAGAGTTCATAGACATGTGAGTATAGGACACATCAGATATAGATCTCTGGAACAGTGTTCTAAAACTGATACACTGTCACACGTAGGTGACACACTAGACACAGTGTGCATCTCTGTGTGTCTGTGTGTCTGGTAAGTATCAGAGTGTTCACAGACACGTAGTGTAACTCTGTGTGTGTGTGTGTGTGTGTGTCTGTATCTGTGTGTGTCACAGAGGAACAGAAGGACACACAAAAGAGAAGAGCTGTGTTTGTGTGTGTCTTGTTTGTAAGACACAGACACAATAGACATAGACACATAGACATAGACATAGGAACAGCACAAACACCTACAGAGACACAGTCAACACATTAGAGACACAACAGACACATAAACATAGACACACCACAGTGTGAGTCACACCACCACGCACAGTTGTAGCATAGAACACACAAAAAACACAAACACACAGACACAGTCTTACAAACACAGAGACACAGACCATACATAGACACCACAGTCACCACACACACAGACATAGACACACACAGGGGAACAGACACACAAAAAAGACACAGACAAAGACAACCACACACACACCACACAGTACAAACACAGTCACAAACAGACACATATAGACATAGACACACTAGTTCATTAGACACACAAAGTCACAGAGAGTACAGGACACAAAGACACAGACAGCAGTCACAGACACATTAGACATCTGTGTGTGTGTGTGTGTCTGTCTCTGTGTGTGTGTCTCTGTGTCTGTGTGTGTCGTGTATGTGTCTGTTGTGAAAGTCTATGCACTGTGTAAGCTAGCACAGTTGAAAGGTCACGCTTTCACGTGACGTGAACAGAATGCGGCAGTCTGTCTGGCAGTTAGGATTCTCCAGCCGAGCTTCTCCAAGCTTCTCAATCCAGAGCAAAGGCAGGTTTTAAAATGTGTTTAAATTGATAGAAACTCGATTTATCGGAGGAGCGACAGAAGCCAGAAACGATCAGAACGACAGAAGCAAAAAAACACACAGGAGGAGAGGAGGAAGAGGAGGAGAGGAGAGGGGGGAGGGGGAGAGGCAGAGGAGAAAGAGAGGAGGAACAGAGGAGGCAGAGAGGAAACAGGAGAGGAGGAGGGAACTGTAAGAGAATGCAGAATAAAACACACAAGTTCTGAAAATGCATTTTATTTTGCAAACTTTAAAAAAATACAAAATGACAAACAAACATCAAAATATACAAAATGAAACTTCATAAAATTGTATTTGGCGAGTTTATATATTTATATTTAAAACTGATGTATAAAACAGAAGCTAGAAACTCAAAATGTTTTCAATAGACAAGAGAGAGGGATCAGTGATCCTGTTAATAAAGCTAATAAGATCTATAAATCTTGACTACCTATTATTTGGTCTTTGATCTTTGAGTTTTACAAAAGGTAAGTGAAATTTTCTCCTATCCACTCGGACAAGAGTGAGGGGGGGGTGGGGGGGGGGGGGAGGGGGACGCTGTTGAATATTTCGATGATCCGTCCACTCTCTTCTACTAAAAATTTTCTTACCAGGTGTCTAGGTATCCGCGAGGACATTCCCTACCTGGTCACCTAGGACAAAGTATCTTTCGGATATTCTCCACCTCTCTTAACCTAAATTTCGACCAGTTCCGTAATCGCGGTCGCGAGGAGGCATTTCCCTCCCCAGTCACTCGGAACGAAATATATTTCGATTATTCTCCACATCTCTTACCTAAAAAATTAATCTTTGTACCAGCTCCTCGCGAGGACCATTTCACACTCCCGGTCCTAGGAAAATTATTTCGTTATTTCCTCCCCACTCTCCTTCACTAAAAAAATCCTGTTAATAAAGCTAATAAGAGGTGAGAGAATGGATTTTAAAGATGACCAGCGCTCCTTTAAAGGGAGGGGCCAGTGATCCTGTTAATAAAGCTAATAAGAGGAGAGAGAATGGATTTTAAAGATGGTCAGCGCTCCTTTAAAGGTAGGGGTCAGTGATCCTGTTAATAAAGTTAATAAGAGGAGAGAGAATGGATTTTAAAGATGGTCAGCGCTCCTTTAAAGGGAAGGGCCAGCGATCCTGTTAATAAAGCTAATAAGAAGGTGAGAGAATGGATTTTAAAGATGATCAGCGCTCCTTTAAAGGGAGGGGCCAGTGATCCTCTTAATAAAGCTAATAAGAGGCGAGAGAATGGATTTATTTTACTGCTGGAAGCAAATTTAAAAATATGTGTCGTAGAAAGGAGCCGAGTGTCTCTTGGTCTCCAGATCCAGGTCAGTCTTGCTGACCTCCGAGGGGGGAAACATTTCGGCGTCGCGCTGGGCCTGGGTCACGTGAAAAGGGAGGCGCTGGGCTGGGTCACCGACCAGACCGCCACACCACCGCCAAGCCAAGGAGGAGGAAGGAGGGGGGGGAGGTAGAGGGTGGGGGAGGGCATTTGTGAAAGAAGCCTTTCGGTTCCTCCCCCCTTCCTTCTCCGCCCGCTCTCTCTCCTTCCTCCCCCCCCCCTTCTCCCCCCCTTCCAAAGGATTTCCTATACGACAGCATCTTTCACTCGGCTCACAGAGAACAGGGTCTAGGTCCAGTCAGAAGGAAAGGAGGCCCCCCTTGAAGAGCCAGAAGCGCGAGTATAGACCAACGCACTTTTAAGACGAGGAAGGAGAGGATAGGAGGGGCGCAAGGAGAGGAGGAAGGAAAGGCGGGCGAGAGGAGACCTTCCTCCTCCTCTCTATCCTCTCTCTCCACCTCCCTCTGCCGCTCCCTCTCTCTCCTCTCCCTCTCCTTCCTCTCCCTCTCCCTCCTCTTCGCCGCCTCCTTCTCTCGCTTCCTCTCCTCCTTCAGCCTTTTCTTTTTTGCTTTCTCCGATTCCAGAGGAGGGGCGGTCAAATCCTCCACCAGGATCTTGGGAATGCCGGCTGGGAACTGCAACAGATTTTTCCCCGCGCTCGGCTCCGTTGCAGACTTCCTTGGAATTCCCACTACAGCGGGATCCAGTTCCCTGGGATCCCCGGACACTCCGGATGGGGATTTCCCTCCGGGATCGGGAACGTTTCTATGGGAGCGCCCGGCTTTGCCATCGCACGCTTTTCCAACCTCAGATTTCTTATCTGTCGGCTGCTTGAACTGATTTCTTTGTCTGGCTTTGAAATCACTATTCAATCCGACAGCCGTCTGTCTTGTGGTTATTGGGACTTTATTGAAATCAATAGCTGGGTCTATCTGGACTTTATTGAGATTAATAGCTGGGTCTATCTGGACTTTATTGAGATCAATAGCTGGGTCTATCTGGACTTTATTGGGATCAATAGCTGGGTCTATCTGGACTTTATTGGGATCAATAGCTGGGTCTATCTTGACTTTATTGAGATTAATAGCTGGGTCTATCTGGACTTTATTGAGATTAATAGCTGGGTCTATCTGGACTTTATTGGGATTAATAGCTGGGTCTATCTGGACTTTATTGGGATTAATAGCTGGGTCTATCTGGACTTTATTGGGATTAATAGCTGGGTCTATCTGGACTTTATTGAGATCAATAGCTGGGTCTATCTGGACTTTATTGGGATCAATAGCTGGGTCTATCTGGACTTTATTGAGATCAATAGCTGGGTCTATCTTGACTTTATTGAGATTAATAGCTGGGTCTATCTGGACTTTATTGGAGATCAATAGCTGGGTCTATCTGGACTTTATTGAGATCAATAGCTGGGTCTATCTGGACTTTATTGAGATCAATAGTTGGGTCTATCTGGACTTTATTGAGATCAATAGCTCCAAGATCTTTCGATACTGTATCTTGATCGCAGGTGTTCCATCCTGCGGACCTCAGATATTTTTCCTGATCGACTGCATTGACACACGCAGCTGTTGGATCAATAACCTCTTGATCGGCAGCCGGCGGCTCTTTCTTGAGATCCGCTGTAGCCTTTGTGCCTTCAGCGCTATCGAGCTCTGCAGCCAGGAGATCAATTTCCTTGGCTTTACCCGCAGAGTCTGCCTCCTGATCAGCTGTATTGACTCCTGACGAAACCAGATCAATTTCTTCCACCCCCTCGATTTCTCTAAGCTCTCGACTCGGATCGATAACTTCTTTCCCCGCGGAGCCTGGCGCGCCACGTGCCGGATATTCGACTGGATCAACTGCCTTCGGGTCTAGCTGATCAACATTATCGCCGACTGGATTTTTACCCCCAGCACTGACCTCCGCAGGGTCATCTCCCCGATCGATTGGACGCTTTCGAGGATCACCGTCCCTGATCCCTTCTGCCGTCTGATCTATACCCCGATCAATAGCGCTGCAGAGACCCGCAGCTTTTGAATCTACGCCCTGATCTATCGCATGGACACCTGCTGGATCCATTTCGACAGCGTTATCGCGATCGCCCGTTCCTGATCCTCTCTTCTGATCCGCTGCATTGACCACTTCCTCGCCTTTTTTCCCAGAAAGATTTCCTCTCGTCGGATTCCGACCCTCCGAGCCTCTTTCCTGACCCCCCGCGGGCTCTCGAACCCGATCGCCTCTCTCCAGATCCACGGAGATTAACCCTGTGTCCTTCTGATTGACCGCATTGATAACCCGGAGGTCTTCAGCTCTGGAAACTTGAACCGGGACCGTTTTCTTATTGAGATCGTCGGCCGTACCCTGGAGGCATTTTTCCTGATCAACTGTATTGACGACCTCAGCTCTGCAGTCTTTAGCCCGATCAATTCCATTGGGGGCTAGAGCTATCAGATCCACGTTGGGATCAATCAGTCTTTCCTCTGTGGCTTTCGAATCTTTAACCCTATCCTTGCCTCTCGTCTCTTTCTCCTGATCAATCGCATTGATATCCTCGCCTCTCGTCTCTTTCTCCTGATCGATTGCATTGATATCCTCGCCTCCTCGCCTCTCGCCTCTCGTCTCTTTCTCCTGATCGATTGCATTGATATCCTCGCCTCTCGTCTCTTTCTCCTGATCGATTGCATTGATATCCTCGCCTCTCGTCTCTTTCTCCTGATCGATTGCATTGATATCCTCGCCTCTCGTCTCTTTCTCCTGATCGATCGCATTGATATCCTCGCCTCTCGTCTCTTTCTCCTGATCGATTGCATTGATATCCTCGCCTCTCTTCTCTTTCTCCTGATCGATTGCATTGATATCCTCGCCTCTCGTCTCTTTCTCCTGATCGATTCGCATTGATATCCTCGCCTCTCTTCTCTTTCTCCTGATCGATTGCATTGATATCCTCGCCTCTCGTCTCTTTCTCCTGATCGATTGCATTGATATCCTCGCCTCTCGTCCCTTTCTCCTGATCAATCGCATTGATATCCTCGCCTCTCATCTCTTTCTCCTGATCGATTGCATTGATGTCCTCGCCTCTCGTCTCTTTCTCCTGATCAACCACATTGAGGACATCAGATTTTGAATCTTTAGCCTGATCCTCGGATGTTGTGTCTCTTCCCTCAGCTGCGTCGCCTTCCTGCCTTGAAATTTCCTTCAAATCCGAACCCCTATCGCGATTCTCAGTATCCCCAGTATCCTCGGTACTGCTTCTCAGTTCCTTTCCAGTCCCCTCTCCCAGTCTCTCAGCCCTGTCCTGCTCACGAGGACACCCCATGCTCTTCCTCCTCCTCGGCTCCATTCCCAGGGAGAGAGGGAGCGAGAGGGAGAGGGAGAGGGACAGGGACAGGGTGCTGCCTCTCTTCTCCAGGCGCTCCCTCTCTCTCTCCTCTCGCTCGGCTGACTCATGGGCCGCGCGTGACCCCAGACACCGCCCGCGGGGGTCGAAGGTCGAGTCCGGACGCTGCTTCTGCCATTTCAGGAACTGAACTGCGGTCACACGCTCAACTTCCTTCTCTGAGAGAGAGACTGAGCAAACCTGAGAGAGGGAGAGAAAGAGGGGGAGGAGAAGAGAGGGGAGGAGAGGAGAGGGGGAGAGAGGGGAGGAGAAGAGAGGGGACTGAGAGGAGAGGGGAGAGGAGGGGGCCTGTTGAGACTTCTAGAGGAAAACTTTTCGGAATTTACACTGACAGACAGTGACTCTGACTTCTAGTTCTGAAACGGTTTGCCACTTGCCATTTACCATTGAAAAATGCTGGAGAAAGACTTCTAGTGGAAACGTTTGCCATTGAATTCACACTGAAGACACTGAGAAAGACTTCTAGTGGAAACGCTTGCAATTGAATTCACACTGAAGACACTGAGAAAGACTTCTAGTGGAAACGTTTGCCATTGAATTTACACTGAAGACACTGAGGAAGACTTCTAGTGGAAACGTTTGCCATTGAATTCACACTGAAGACACTGAGGAAGACCTCCCTCTCCTCACCTCCTGTATGAAGGCCTCCTCCTGCAGGCTCCTCTCATTTATTGAGCGCAATCGCTCCAGCGTCTCCAGCTGCCCATCACACTCCCTCGTTCTGTCCGAGGAGCCGAGAGCCGAACGAACGAGAACGAGGGCCACACGAAACAACACCTTCACCCCTGAGAGGGAGAGGGAGAGAGAGAGGGAGAGGGAGGGAGAGAGAGAGAGATAGGTATCAGATATCTGTAGCTAGACTTTCAATACAGGCATTCGCTGGAATTGTGTTTTGTGGCTCAGTGATTAGAGAAAGGGTCTTGAGGAGAGAGGGGGAGAGAGAGAGGAAAGGGGAGAGGGGAGAGATGGGAGAGAGGGGAGAGAGAGAAGAATAGAGTCTCTTCTAGAGAGGAGACGTGAGAGAGGAGAGGAGAGAGGAGAGTAGAAAGAGGGAGAGAAGGTAGAGAGGAGACAGGAGTCACAAGAGAGATCTGGAGAGAGAGGGGAGAGGGGGAGAGGAGAGAGGAGAGAGAGAGAGGAGAGAGGGGGACAGAGAGGGAGAGAAGAGGACGGAGAAAAGGGACAGAAGAGAGGAGAGGAGAAGTTACCTTCACTGAAGAACATGTCCCACACTCTGAGCAGGGTTGGGAAGGGCAGCGCTCTGGTAAACAAACACATGAACCACTCAGTGCAGTACATGAGGGGCTCGACCCCGTGCTTCCGGAGGTGTCTGTGAGCGTGCGGGCAATGCCTCTTCAACAGGGCAGCAAACACCTGGGCATCGAAGTGTACCCCCTCCTGAGAGAGAGAGGAGAGAGGAGAGAGGTGAGAGAGAGGAGAGAGAGGGAGAGAGAGGAGAGAGGAAAGAGAGGAGAGAGAGAGAGATGAGGAGAGAAGAGAGGAGAGGGAAAGGGGGAGGCACGTCGAGACAGTACCCCAGTCTGTGGGAGAGAGAGAGAGAGAGAGAGAGAGAGAGAGAGGAGAGAGAATCCCCTCTCTAAAAATGGTCATTCCCGACATCATAGGACCTGCATGATGAGAGTGACTATCTCTTGGTCTGTTGGTCTTCCGAGACACCAGACTCTCTGTCTCCTTAATGGTAAAACTTATATTTATATATATATAGTAAATATATATATATATAATATATATATATATATATATCAATATATATATATATACATAAACAATTTACATAATGGTTTTGTGGTGGTGTGGTGGTGAGTGGTGTGCGTACGTGCACGCAAGATGCGTGCGGGGGGGCGCTGGAGGCGACCGTACAAGTAGTCGTCGTGACCGACGCTGCCCAGGAACTGGGGACTGTCATCGGGAGGAGTCCGGACAGGACTCACATTCGGAAGTTGCCCTGGCTCGTGCCGGGGAAACCCGGACGGGCTTTTATTTATTTTTTTTAGTTAGTTGTATTTATATAATAATAAGAATAATAATAATAATGAGATCTGATGTATTAGTATATTATTATTGGGATTCCAGAGCGACTCTTATTCACGTTGTTACTCGGGGGAGAGGGAGAAGAGGACGCTGAGCACCGAGAGGATCCAGAGGAGGGAGGCAGAGGGGGAGCTCAGAGAGAGGAGTCCAGGACAGAGGAGTAAGGGAGAAGGGGAAGAGAAGCTCTCTCCGTCTCTCCTCTCTGTCTCTCCCCTCTCCTCTCCCCTCTCTCACCCGTGCCCGTCTCTTGACAGGAACATCTCATGGAAGGGAAACTGCCGGTCGATGTCCCTCTCGATGATCTCCACCCACATCTTCTCACCAGGGGCCTGATCCAGCTCCTGCAGGGAGAGGAGAGAGAGAGAGAGAGAGAGAGATAGGGAGAGAGGAGAGAGAGACAGAGAGAGAGAGAGAGGGGAGAGAGGGGGAGGAGAGAGGAGAGGAGAGAGAGAGAGGAGGGAGAGGGGAGAGGAGAGGAGAGAGGAGAGAGGGGAGAGAGAAAGAGAGTCCCTATCCTGAGGAGAGCGGAGAGCTCCAGTCTTCTGTGTGACAAGACAAAGAAAACACACAGACACAGACACACACACACACACACACACACACACACACACACACACACACACACGGTACCTTGTATTTGTTTTTGTTTTTCTCCATCCTGGCAGCAGCTCCGCACAGCAGCGGCCAACAGCGAGCTCGAAGAGAGGCTGGGATCCCCGTCCGAGACTGTAGCTTCACCTGAGAGAGAATCATAGAATACAGCTCTGTCCTGAGAGAGAGAATCATAGAACACAGCTCTGTACTGAGAGAGAATCATAGAACACAGCTCTGTACTGAGAGAGAATCATAGAATACAGCTCTGTACTGAGAGAGAATCATAGAATACAGCTCTGTCCCGAGAGACAGAATCATAGAATACAGCTCTGTCCTGAGAGAGAGAATCATAGAATACAGCTTTGTACTGAGAGAGAGAATCATAGAGAGGGGGAGAGAGGAACGAGGAGTGAGCAGAGGGGAGAGGAGAGAGAAGAGAGGGGGAGTGAAGGAGAGGAGAAGAGAGTTGAATTAATAGAGATGCCAGAAACATGAAACGAGTTCAGAGTGAGGGTTCAGAAAGATCCAGTTTGATGACAGGAATCCTGACCTTGCTGTACTTCCTGTCCACATAGCGATCCCATTGGCCGATCATGTCCAACCACTTGACCTCCCTCTGCCTGACGACCTGAGGGGGTGGGCCCTCAGAGCTGAACCCCAAAGCAAACAAAACAACAGTTACCATAGAAACACACTGTGATGACAATTTAGAGTGAAGGAGGGAGAGAGGGAGAGATTGAGAGAGGGATGGAGGGAAAGATTGAGAGAGGGATAGAGGAAGAGATTGAGAGAGGGATGGAGGGAGGAATACAGATACATGAACAAACTGGAAAAAAGTGGTTTGAAAAGACGAGCGCAACGATCGAACGACAAATCAATCAATCAGCAACTGAACTGGAATCAATCGATTACAGAGGCGGACAACAAGCAGTGAAAGACTGTCTGTCTGTCTGTCTGTCTGTCTGTCTGTCTGTCTGCAGCTGTGATGAAACTAAACTCTTTTCAGACTGTAGTAAACTAACACAGACTCCAAGAAGAAGGGATTATATTACAGCATCAAACATCGACTCACACTGTCTATTACACTGTAGTCCGAATTGTCTTCCACTGTACAAAGAACTACAGCTCCCATCACCCCCTCTTTACTACTAGCTAGCTTGAGGTATGCTGGGAGCTGTAGTTTTTTGAAGCTTATTTATTCAGCAGCTTTCACTGGACTCTATGAAGTGAGGAGTTCCTTCGGAGATTTTTATTGATGTAAAAAAATATAGAGTACATTTAATCTGTTAACAAGGGAAACATATTTCAGCATTTCATTCTTTATAGAGGGGGTGGAATTCAATATGTTAACAAGGGAACATTATTCAGCAGCTTTCACTGGACTCTATGAAGCTGAGGGAGTTCATTCTATATAGAGGGGGTGCAATTCAATATGTTAACAAGGGAACATTATTCAGCAGCTAAGTGCTTATACCTGGTATGGTAGATTACTCGACTCCCTCTTCAAGTAAGATATTATCTCCCCCACCTTAAGTTATAAATTGTTACCTTGTAATAAGTCGCGAAAGTGTACAAAGTGACCTGAGATACTTGACTAACCTCAAGTAAGATATATTCACCAACGTTAAGTTATACAATTTTGTTTCCCTTGATAAGTCGTCGAGTCGAAAGGACCTGCGATATTCGACTCCCTAATAAGATATTCTCCTTCCCCCACGTAAGTACGACTCTTGTTCCCTTTGTAATAAGTCGTAGCCTTCACTGGACTCTATGAAGCTGAGGGAGTTCATTCTATATAGAGGGGGTGGAATTCAATATGTTAACAAGGGAACATTATTCAGCAGCTTTCACTGGACTCTATGAAGCTGAGGGAGTTCATTCTATATAGAGGGGGTGCAATTCAATATGTTAACAAGGGAACATTATTCAGCAGCTTTCACTGGACTTTATGAAGCTGAGGGAGTTCATTCTATATAGAGGGGGTGCAATTCAATATGTTAACAAGGGAACATTATTCAGCAGCTTTCACTGGACTCTATGAAGCTGAGGGAGTTCATTCTATATAGAGGGGGTGCAATTCAATATGTTAACAAGGGAACATTATTCAGCAGCTTTCACTGGACTCTATGAAGCTGAGGGAGTTCATTCTATATAGAGGGGGTGCAATTCAATATGTTAACAAGGGAACATTATTCAGCAGCTTTCACTGGACTCTATGAAGCTGAGGGAGTTCATTCTATATAGAGGGGGTGCAATTCAATATGTTAACAAGGGAACATTATTCAGCAGCTTTCACTGGACTCTATGAAGCTGAGGGAGTTCATTCTATATAGAGGGGGTGCAATTCAATATGTTAACAAGGGAATATTATTCAGCAGCTTTCACTGGACTCTATGAAGCTGAGGGAGTTCATTCTATATAGGGGGATGTGTAAAACTTTTAGCCAATCTTGTATGTGGTCAAATTACAATGAATTCATTAATTACGAATTGCATGGTTAGAATTAGATCGCTGCTCCAGTGCTTAGAGAAGGGGACTTGATACCAGGAGGTTGAAATCCCAGCTCAGCCCCTGACTCACTGTGTGTGTGAGAGACCCTGAGCAAGCCACTGAACCTCCTTGTGCTCCGTCCTTCGGATGAGACACCAAACAAACGAGGTCCTATTGGAAGAGACTCTGCAGCAGCCCCTGACTCACTGTGTGTGTGTGAGAGACCCTGAGCGAGTCACTGAACCTCCTTGTGCTCCGTCCTTCAGACGAGACGCCAAACAAACGAGGTCCTATTGGAAGAGACTCTGCAGCAGCAGCAGCAGTTGTTGATGAGAGCAGAGTTCACCCTGCAGTCTCTGCAGCAGACAGCAAACGAGTTGTTGATGATGCAGAGTTCACCCCCCTGGTCTCTGGAAGTCTCTTTGGAGAAAATAGTCTGCTGAAAAACTAATTCATGATTGCCAGTGATACTATTGAAAGATAGGTGCGGTTTTTGCTGCAATGCTTCAACAGAGCAACACAGAGAGGCGGAGATACAGGAAATCATTCAAACCACAAAAGATGAGGGTGCACGGTCGCCATGGTAACAAAACAGAGCCTTCACCAGGAAACTGAAAGGGGGGGGAGAAGAGAGAGATGAGAGTGGAGGAGAGTAGAGAGTAAACAGAGAGAGATGTGAGTGGAGGAGAAAGGAGAGTAAACAGAGAGAGATGTGAGTGGAGGAGAAAGGAGAGGACCTCTCTGTGCTTTACAATGCTTCCCTATGCTTTACCAGACCTCTCTGTGCTTTACAATGCTTCCCTATGCTTTACCAGACCTCTCTGTGCTTTACAATGCTTCCCTGTGCTTTACCACACCTCTGTGTGCTTTACAATGCTTCCCTGTGCTTTACCACACCTCTCTGTGCTTTACAATGCTTGCCTATGCTTTACCAGACCTCTCTGTGCTTTACAATGCTTCCCTATGCTTTACCAGACCTCTCTGTGCTTTACAATGCTTCCCTGTTATTAAATGTGTTTTATTTATTGCAGTGAAGGGCAGTTTGATATTATTTTGATTTTCTACTCACTCTGCTGCTGACGGCGTTCCCAGCAGGAAGCCATACTTGTCCGTCTCTCTGACCGGCACTTGCGCGCTGGCAACAGAAGCGCTGTCCGACTCGGACCCGGCCGAGCTGGAATCGGGGTCCGGGAGGGAGGGGGGCTCCAGTCTGGGGGTACCCCTCTCTGTGAGCGCCATCGGAGAGCTTTGAGAGAGACAGAGAGATATTAACGTATTTGCATCTTGCAGAAAAATGTCCTCAATCTAACAAATCATATAAAAGTTTATCACCAGACCTCTCTGTGCTTTACAATGCTTCCCCATGCTTTACCAGACCTCTCTGTGCTTTACAATGCTTCCCTATGCTTTACCAGACCTCTCTGTGCTTTACAATGCTTCCCTGTGCTTTACCAGACCTCTCTGTGCTTTACAATGCTTCCCTGTGCTTTACCAGACCTCTCTGTGCTTTACAATGCTTCCCTGTGCTTTACCAGACCTCTCTGTGCTTTACAATGCTTCCCTGTGCTTTACCAGACCTCTCTGTGCTTTACAATGCTTCACTATGCTTTACCAGACCTCTCTGTGCTTTACAATGCTTCCCTATGCTTTACCAGACCTCTCTGTGCTTTACAATGCTTCCCTATGCTTTACCTCCTGTGCTTTCTCTGTGCTTTACAATGCTTCCCTATGCTTTACCACACCTCTCTGTGCTTTACAATGCTTCCCTATGCTTTACCATGACCTCTCTGTGCTTTACAATGCTTCCCTATGCTTTACCAGACCTCTCTGTGCTTTACAATGCTTCCCTATGCTTTACCAGACCTCTCTGTGCTTTACAATGCTTCCCTATGCTTTACCAGACCTCTCTGTGCTTTACAATGCTTCCCTATGCTTTACCATACCTCTCTGTGCTTTACAATGCTTCCCTGTGCTTTACCAGACCTCTCTGTGCTTTACAATGCTTCCCTATGCTTTACCAGACCTCTCTGTGCTTTACAATGCTTCCCTATGCTTTACCAGACCTCTCTGTGCTTTACAATGCTTCCCTATGCTTTACCAGACCTCTCTGTGCTTTACAATGCTTCCCTATGCTTTACCAGACCTCTCTGTGCTTTACAATGCTTCCCTATGCTTTACCAGACCTCTCTGTGCTTTACAATGCTACCCTATGCTTTACCAGACCTCTCTGTGCTTTACAATGCTTCCCTATGCTTTACCAGACCTCTCTGTGCTTTACAATGCTTCCCTATGCTTTACCAGACCTCTCTGTGCTTTACAATGCTTCCCTATGCTTTACAAGACCTCTCTGTGCTTTACAATGCTTCCCTATGCTTTACCAGACCTCTCTGTGCTTTACAATGCTTCCCTATGCTTTACCAGACCTCTCTGTGCTTTACAATGCTTCCCTATGCTTTACCAGACCTCTCTGTGCTTTACAATGCTTCCCTTTGCTTTACCAGACCTCTCTGTGCTTTACAATGCTTCCCTATGCTTTACCAGACCTCTCTGTGCTTTACAATGCTTCCCTATGCTTTACCAGACCTCTCTGTGCTTTACAATGCTTCCCTATGCTTTACCAGACCTCTCTGTGCTTTACAATGCTTCCCTATGCTTTACCAGGCCTCTCTGTGCTTTACCAGACCTCTCTGTGCTTTACAATGCTTCCCTATGCTTTACCAGACCTCTCTGTGCTTTACAATGCTTCCCTATGCTTTACCAGACCTCTCTGTGCTTTATAATGCTTCCCTATGCTTTACCAGACCTCTCTGTGCTTTACAATGCTTCCCTATGCTTTACCAGACCTCTCTGTGCTTTACAATGCTTCCCTATGCTTTACCAGACCTCTCTGTGCTTTACAATGCTTCCCTATGCTTTACCAGACCTCTCTGTGCTTTACAATGCTTCCCTATGCTTTACCAGACCTCTCTGTGCTTTACAATGCTTCCCTATGCTTTACCAGACCTCTCTGTGCTTTACAATGCTTCCCTATGCTTTACCAGACCTCTCTGTGCTTTACAATGCTTCCCTGTGCTTTACCAGACCTCTCTGTGCTTTACAAGACTTCCCTATGCTTTACCAGACCTCTCTGTGCTTTACAATGCTTCCCTGCTGCTTTACCAGACCTCTCTGTGCTTTACAGTGCTTCCCTATGCTTTACCAGACCTCTCTGTGCTTTACAATGCTTCCCTATGCTTTACCAGACCTCTCTGTGCTTTACAATGCTTCCCTGTGCTTTACCAGACCTCTCTGTGCTTTACAATGCTTCCCTGTGCTTTACCACACCTCTCTGTGCTTTACAATGCTTCCCTATGCTTTACCAGACCTCTCTGTGCTTTACAATGCTTCCCTATGCTTTACCATACCTCTCTGTGCTTTACAATGCTTCCCTTTGCTTTACCAGACCTCTCTGTGCTTTACAATGCTTCCCTATGCTTTACCAGACCTCTCTGTGCTTTACAATGCTTCCCTGTGCTTTACCAGACCTCTCTGTGCTTTACAATGCTTCCCTATGCTTTACCAGACCTCTCTGTGCTTTACAATGCTTCCCTATGCTTTACCAGACCTCTCTGTGCTTTACAATCCTTCCCTATGCTTTACCAGACCTCTCTGTGCTTTACAGTGCTTCCCTATGCTTTAAAAGACCTCTCTGTGCTTTACAATGCTTCCCTATGCTTTACCAGACCTCTCTGTGCTTTACAGTGCTTCCCTATGCTTTAAAAGACCTCTCTGTGCTTTACAATGCTTCCCTATGCTTTACCAGACCTCTCTGTGCTTTACAATGCTTCCCCATGCTTTACCAGACCTCTCTGTGCTTTACAATGCTTCCCTATGCTTTACCAGACCTCTCTGTGCTTTACAATGCTTCCCTATGCTTTACCAGACCTCTCTGTGCTTTACAATGCTTCCCTATGCTTTACATGTTACAATCATTCCTATGATTTAACGGAGACAATGTCTGCACGCCGTGGTTGCATTCAATGTCTACGAACTACGAAAGACAGGATCTGAAAATGCTTTACACAATGAAGATGTTAGAAGGGATTCTCCTGGGAGAGCTCTGGAAAGGAGACAAGACCTCTCCGTGCTTTACAATGCTTCTCTATGCTTTACCAGACCTCTCTGTGCTTTGCAATGCTTCCCTATGATTTATTATACTTTGCTGGGCTTTTACTGCAGGAAACTTTTAAAAGGGTTAGTTTACCACAATGTGTTTATGAATATGCTTTACAACATTTGCCATAGAATTTACACTGAAGACGCTGAGAAAGACCTCTAGTGGAAATGGGTCTGGTATAATCATCTTTATGTACGTACCTTTAATAGAAGTCTCTTCGCCGTGGTCAGGAAGAAGATAATGAATCAAGTGTCGGAATCCGCAGTTTGAAACGCAGTGCCATAAAAAATTGAAATGTTTACAAATAATAATTTTAAATATATATATAGATGCGTGCAATCGCATTCACATTGTATAGAATGCGTGTTTGCACCTGTGCCCTTGTATTAAAAAAATAATTTTACAAAATTAATTTCCAAAGGGCGGTTTGTTTGTACACCGAATAAAAAACCAAAAACTGAACTCTCTTCCTCTTAAAACTGTCATTTCCTTCCGCCTCTCTGAAACCGAAATGTGGTTTCAAAAAAAAAAAAAAAAAAAACAGAACTACGTGAATCAAGGTGAGTCTGAAACAGGCGGTCCGAGTGTGACAAACTCAGCCAATAAGAGGTAAGAGAATGGATTTTAAAGATGGTCAGCGCTCCTGTAAAGGGAGGGACCAGTGATCCTGTTAATAAAGCTAATAAGAGGTGAGAGAATGGATTTTAAAGGTGGTCAGCGCTCCTGTAAAGGGAGGGACCAGTGATCCTGTTAATAAAGCTAATAAGAGGTGAGAGAATGGATTTTAAAGATGGTCAGCGCTCCTGTAAAGGGAGGGGTCAGTGATCCTGTTAATAAAGCTAATAAGAGGTGAGAGAATGGATTTTAAAGATGGTCAGCGCTCCTGTAAAGGGAGGGGTCAGTGATCCTGTTAATAAAGCTAATAAGAGGTGAGAGAATGGATTTTAAAGATGGTCAGTGCTCCTGTAAAGGGAGGGGTCAGTGATCCTGTTAATAAAGCTAATAAGAGGTGAGAGAATGGATTTTAAAGATGGTCAGCGCTCCTTTAAAAAATGACAAAGACAATACTCATTTCTCATTAGGACATTAAACATATTTTTATTAGCAGATTATGAACAGGTATTTCTGAGGTACAGATGTGTATATTATATATAATTATTATAAAACAGCACAGGACATTTCCTTTTGTGTGTGAGTATGTGTGCGTCAGTCTCTCAGTCTCTTATCTATACAGATAGTCTGCCTGGATATTCTCTGCTCTGTGTGTGTGTGTATGTGTGTCTCTCTCAGTCTCTTATCTATACAGATAGTCTGCTTGGATAGTCTCTGCTCTGTGTGTGTGTCAGTCTCTCAGTCTCTTATCTATACAGATAGTCTGCCTGGATATTCTCTGCTATCTCTGCCTCCCACTTGTCTCCGTTGTTCAGGAGCTTCTCCTTGTTGTACAGCAGCTCCTCGTGAGTCTCTGTGGAGAACTCGAAGTTCGGACCCTGCGGGGAAGGAGAGAGAGAGGGAGAGTTAGTGAGGGGGTCAAAGGAGGTCCTGAGCGAGTTTCATTACAATCAGACGAGTGCCTCTCTACACCACTGAGGGTTAGACAGTTGGAGAACTCGAGGTCGGACCCTGCGGGGGAAGGCACTTTTAGACGAGAAGGGAGAGTTAGCGAGGGGGGGCAAAGGAGGGTCCTGAGCGCAGTTTCATCACAATCAGACGAGTGACGTGCTCTATTGACACAACTGAGGGGTAGCCAGTTTGAGCACGCAAGGGGGGGGGGGGGGCACACAAGAGGAATCACACGGGGGGGGGCTACCCACAGGGGGGGCGGGCAAACAGGAGGAATCACACAGGGGGGGGCACACAGGAGGAAATCACACGGGGGGGGGGGCCACACATCAGGAGGAATCAACACGGGGGGGGGGGCACCACAGGAGGAAATCACACGGGGGGGGGGCACACAGGAGGAATCACACGGGGGGGGGGGCCACACAGGAGGAATCACACGGGGGGGGGGGCACACAGGAGGAATCACACAGGGGGGGGGGCACACAGGAGGAATCACACAGGGGGGGGGCACACAGGAGGGAATCACATGTGGGGGGGGGGCGCACACAGCTGGTACAGGAGCCGCCACGGCGCGCTCTCACCTCCACGATGGCATCGACAGGGCAGGCCTCCTGGCAGAAGCCGCAGTAGATGCACTTCGTCATGTCAATGTCGTACCTCGTGGTCCTCCTGCTGCCGTCGGAGCGAGGCTCTGCCTCAATAGTGATCGCCTGCAGAGAGGAGGTGAGAGGAGGAGAGGGGGGACAGGAGAGAGGGGGGAGCAGGGCAAATGGGTCTTAGCAGTTAATATTCCTGTGCCACTGCTCTCGAGTCTGCACTGTGGATCGTGCTTGTATTAACTATTCCTAGACAGGTCTATTCCTGTTTTATATTAGAGTGGATATCCCTCTGTCTCTCAGGGGTGCAGCGCTGCAGTTTGGGGTACCTGGGCGGGGCACACAGCCTCACAGAGCTTGCAGGCGATGCAGCGCTCCTCTCCCGAGGGGTACCTCCTCAGAGCGTGCTCCCCGCGGAAGCGAGGGCTCAGGGGTCCCTTCTCAAAGGGGTAGTTGATGGTGGCCGGCTCTCTGAACAGGTAACTCAGAGTCATCCCTAAACCTGAAGAGAGAGGAGAGAGGCACTTGCGAGAGGTTATCATCACAAGTGAATGAGATAAATAATTCAATAATAATAATAATAATAATAATAATAATAATACTAGACTGCATTAAGGGGAGCTCTGAACCCCAGGACTGGGTGCAGCAGCAGCAGCAGGGCTAGTGTGAGTTTCTAACCCTGCTCAAACTCCTGGCTCCTGATCATTGCAATATTAATAATAATAATAATAATACTAGACTGCATTGAGGGGAGCTCTGAACCCCAGGACTGGGTGCAGCAGCAGCAGGGCTAGTGTGAGTTTCTAACCCTGCTCAAACTCCTGGCTCCTGATCATTTCAATATTAATAATAATAATAATAGACTTCATTGAGGGGAGCTCTGAACCCCAGGACTGGGTGCAGCAGCAGCAGCAGGGGCTAGTGTGAGTTTCTAACCCTGCTCAAACTCCTGGCTCCTGATCATTGCAATATTAATAATAATAATACTAGACTTCATTGAGGGGAGCTCTGAACCCCAGGACTGGGTGCAGCAGCAGCAGGGCTAGTGTGAGTTTCTAACCCTGCTCAAACTCCTGGCTCCTGATCATTGCAATATTAATAATAATAATACTAGACTTCATTGAGGGGAGTTCTGAACCCCGGGACTGTGTGCAGCAGCAGCAGCAGCAGGGCTAGTGTGACTCTTCTATCCCTGCTCAAACTCCTGGCCCCTGGCTCCTAATGGAACACCGTGACTGCGTGGACTAACCCCCTCCCCCCCTTTATCGCCCCCTTGGGTGGCGGGAGGGTGGCACCGTGACTGCGTGCCCAAACCCCCCCCCCCTTTATCGCCCCCTGGTGGCGGGAGGGTGGCACTGCTCACCTCTGAACAGCTCTGTCCACAGCAGCGTTTGCGCCGCGCGGTCGGTGATGGATTTGAAGTCCGTGGCGAGTTCCTTCGCGTTGACATACTCTGAGAAACAAGAAAGAATGAATAGTTTTTTTTTGCTGTGTGTATCGAATGTGCTATGCCCTGTATTTCACTGTATTTAATGCATCATGCATTGATCCTCACTATCTTGCAAAGCGATTTGTGAGTTTGCTACATTCTGAAAAGAGTTTAGTTTCATTAAAGCTGCAGACAGACACACAGACGCAGTGAAGGGGCGAGTCAGGGCAGGGTTAGGGTTGGGTTCAGCTGTTCTTGCTGTAGCTGTCTCTCTGTGCAGACGCAGTGAAGGGGCGAGTCAGGGCAGGGTTAGGGTTGGGTTCAGCTGTTCTTGCTGTAGCTGTCTCTCTGTGCAGACGCAGTGAAGGGGAGAGTCAGGGCAGGGTTAGGGTTGGGTTCAGCTGTTCTTGCTGTAGCTGTCTCTCTGTGCAGACGCAGTGAAGGGGCGAGTCAGGGTTGAGATTCAGGTGTACTTACTGTAGCTGTCTCTCTGTGCAGACGCAGTGAAGGGGCGAGTCAGGGCAGGGCACAGGGACTTCGGGCCTGCAGGAGAGAAGCAGAGCACACGACAGGAGGGTGAGACACTCCACACAGAGCAGAGAGAGAGAGAGAGAGAGAGACTAAATGTGTGAGAGAGAGGGGGAGAAAGAAAGAGTGAGTGTGTGAGAGAGAGTGAGTGTGTGTGTGAGTCTGTGTATCAGTCTTTATCAGTGTGTCTCAGTCTATGTGTGAGAGCGTCTATCAGCGAGAGTGTGTCTCAATCTCACCTGATCTGGATGCACAGTACAGCAAGCGCAGGGCTGACATCGTGGTCTGCAAGAGAAACACACACTCAAAACACTGAGACTCACAGCAACGCAGAACTATGAAAACACAACAACAATAAACACAGCGTTAGAGAGACTGCAGCGATAAGAAGACGACACAGACTGGCCGATCTAGCCCGTGTTCCGCGTGTCTACGGCAGCGCAGCTAGAACTGAACTCACAGTCAAAGCAACACAGACTGAGCAAAACAATGTAATACAGCCCAGCCCAGCGCATTGTAGTTAAAGAACTACAGCTCCCAGCATCCCTCACCATTGCTGCAGGTGCAGAGGCATGCTGGGAGCTGTAGTCCTAGCCAGGGCTGTACCGATTCACAATACAGTAACTTTGGCAGCGCAGCTAGAGCTGAAGAGCAGCTCCTGAACTCAGTCAAAGCAACACAGACTGAGCAAAAACAATAATAATAAACAATAATAATAATAATAATAATAATAATAATAATAAAAAATCACCGTGTTCGTGTTCATTTAAAAAACAGCTGGTAAATTATGATCCGTGACTCATATCTCGCGTGTAAACAAATAACACGCGGCTGTTTTAATAAAACATGGGCCACACGGTTTTAATAAAACACACACGCATTTATAATAGCGATCGTAGAGAATTCAAAAGCTCTCCCTCTCTCTCGCTCAATTAGCCGCATTGTTTCATCCAATCTATACCAACAGCTCTACATAAAATAGAGAATATATTATCAATCAGAATATATCAGTAAACAAACACGCATATTCTGAAGTCTCTATGGAAAGCGCTATAGAACAAAACTGATTAATTAACTGACTAATTCATATACCCCCCTACCCTCGCACGACTGTGACGTCACTGCAGCTAAAACTCGCTGTGATGCTAACTTGCAGCCTCCTAGTTCATATTGTATTCTAGCAGTGTTATTATTATACACGGCCTCCTAGTTCATATTGGATTCTAGCAGTGTTATTATTATACACGGCATCCTAGTTCATATTGGATTCTAGCAGTGTTATTATTATACACGGCCTCCTAGTTCATATTGTATTCTAGCAGTGTTATTATTATACACGGCATCCTAGTTCATATTGTATTCTAGCAGTGTTATTATTATACACGGCCTCCTAGTTCATATTGTATTCTAGCAGCGTTATTATTATAACACAGCATCCTAGTTCATATTGGATTCTAGCAGTGTTATTATTATACACGGCCTCCTAGTTCATATTGTATTCTAGCAGTGTTATTATTATACACGGCCTCCTAGTTCATATTGTATTCTAGCAGTGTTATTATTATACACGGCCTCCTAGTTCATATTGGATTCTAGCAGTGTTATTATTATACACAGCATCCTAGTTCATATTGTATTCTAGCAGTGTTATTATTATACACGGCATCCCAGTTCATATTGTATTCTAGCAGTGTTATTATTATACACAGCATCATAGTTCATATTGGATTCTAGCAGTGTTATTATTATACACAGCATCCTAGTTCATATTGTATTCTAGCAGTGTTATTATTATACACGGCATCCTAGTTCAGATTCTATTCTAGCAGTGTTATTATTATACACAGCATCCCAGATCATATTGTATTCTAGCAGTGTTATTATTATACACGGCATCCTAGTTCATATTGTATTCTAGCAGTGTTATTATTATACACTCCTAGTTCATATTGTATTCTAGCAGTGTTATTATTATACACGGCATCCTAGTTCATATTGTATTCTAGCAGTGTTATTATTATACACGGCATCCTAGTTCATATTGTATTCTAGCAGTGTTATTATTATACACGGCATCCCAGTTCATATTGTATTCTAGCAGTGTTATTATTATACACGGCATCCTAGTTCATATTGTATTCTAGCAGTGTTATTATTATACACGGCATCCTAGTTCATATTGTATTCTAGCAGTGTTATTATTATACACGGCATCCTAGTTCATATTGTATTCTAGCAGTGTTATTATTATACACAGCTTCCTAGTTCATATTGTATTCTAGCAGTGTTATTATTATACACGGCATCCTAGTTCATATTGTATTCTAGCAGTGTTATTATTATACACAGCATCCTAGTTCATATTGGATTCTAGCAGTGTTATTATTATACACGGCCTCCTAGTTCATATTGTATTCTAGCAGTGTTATTATTATACACGGCTTCCTAGTTCATATTGGATTCTAGCAGTGTTATTATTATACACGGCATCCTGGTTCATATTGGATTCTAGCAGTGTTATTATTATACACGGCATCCTAGTTCATATTGGGATTCTAGCAGTGTTATTATTATACACGGCATCCTAGTTCATATTCTATTCTAGCAGTGTTATTATTATACACAGCATCCCAGTTCATATTGGATTCTAGCAGTGTTATTATTATACACGGCACTCTAGTTCATATTGGTTTCTAGCAGTGTTATTATTATACACGGCGTCCTAGTTCATATTGTATTCTAGCTGTGTTATTATTATACACGGCATCCTAGTTCATATTGTATTCTAGCAGTGTTATTATTATACACGGCATCCTAGTTCATATTGTATTCTAGCAGTGTTATTATTATACACAGCCTCCTAGTTCATATTGTATTCTAGCAGTGTTATTATTATACACGGCATCCTAGTTCATATTGTATTCTAGCAGTGTTATTATTATACACAGCATCCTAGTTCATATTGTATTCTAGCAGTGTTATTATTATACACAGCATCCTAGTTCATATTGTATTCTAGCAGTGTTATTATTATACACGGCATCCTAGTTCATATTGTATTCTAGCAGTGTTATTATTATACACGGCATCCTAGTTCATATTGTATTCTAGCAGTGTTATTATTATACACAGCATCCTAGTTCATATTGTATTCTAGCAGTGTTATTATTATACACGGCATCCTAGTTCATATTGTATTCTAGCAGTGTTATTATTATACACGGCATCCTAGTTCATATTGTATTCTAGCAGTGTTATTATTACACACGGCATCCTAGTTCATATTGTATTCTAGCAGTGTTATTATTATACACGGCATCCTAGTTCATATTGTATTCTAGCAGCGTTATTATTATACACGGCATCCCAGTTCATATTCTAGCAGTGTTATTATTATACACAGCATCCTAGTTCATATTGTATTCTAGCAGTGTTATTATTATACACAGCATCCTAGTTCATATTGTATTCTAGCAGTGTTATTATTATACACGGCATCCTAGTTCATATTGTATTCTGGCAGTGTTATTATTATACACGGCATCCTAGTTCATATTGTATTCTAGCAGTGTTATTATTATACACGGCTTCCTAGTTCATATTGGATTCTAGCAGTGTTATTATTATACACGGCATTGTATTCTAGTTCATATTGTATTCTAGCAGTGTTATTATTATACACGGCCTCCTAGTTCATATTGTATTCTAGCAGTGTTATTATTATACACGGCATCCTAGTTCATATTGTATTCTAGCAGTGTTATTATTATACACGGCATCCTAGTTCATATTGTATTCTAGCAGTGTTATTATTATACACGGCTTCCTAGTTCATATTGTATTCTAGCAGTGTTATTATTATACACGGCATCCTAGTTCATATTGCAGTGTTATTCACGCCTAGTTCATATTGTGTTTATTATTATACACGGCCTCCTAGTTCATATTGGATTCTAGCAGTGTTATTATTATACACGGCATCCTAGTTCATATTGGATTCTAGCAGTGTTATTATTATACACAGCATCCTAGTTCATATTGTATTCTAGCAGTGTTATTATTATACACGGCATCCTAGTTCATATTGTATTCTAGCAGTGTTATTATTATACACAGCATCCTAGTTCATATTGTATTCTAGCAGTGTTATTATTATACACAGCATCCTAGTTCATATTGGATTCTAGCAGTGTTATTATTATACACGGCATCCTAGTTCATATTGTATTCTAGCAGTGTTATTATTATACACGGCATCCTAGTTCATATTGTATTCTAGCAGTGTTATTATTATACACGGCCTCCTAGTTCATATTGGATTCTAGCAGTGTTATTATTATACACGGCCTCCTAGTTCATATTGTATTCTAGCAGTGTTATTATTATACACGGCCTCCTAGTTCATATTGTATTCTAGCAGTGTTATTATTATACACGGCATCCTAGTTCATATTGGATTCTAGCAGTGTTATTATTATACACGGCCTCCTAGTTCATATTGTATTCTAGCAGTGTTATTATTATACACGGCATCCTAGTTCATATTGTATTCTAGCAGTGTTATTATTATACACGGCATCCTAGTTCATATTGTATTCTAGCAGTGTTATTATTATACACGGCATCCTAGTTCATATTGTATTCTAGCAGTGTTATTATTATACACAGCATCCTAGTTCATATTGTATTCTAGCAGTGTTATTATTATACACGGCATCCTAGTTCATATTGTATTCTAGCAGTGTTATTATTATACACGGCATCCTAGTTCATATTGTATTCTAGCAGTGTTATTATTATACACAGCATCCTAGTTCATATTGTATTCTAGCAGTGTTATTATTATACACGGCATCCTAGTTCATATTGGATTCTAGCAGTGTTATTATTATACACGGCATCCTAGTTCATATTGTATTCTAGCAGTGTTATTATTATACACAGCATCCTAGTTCATATTGGATTCTAGCAGTGTTATTATTATACACGGCATCCTAGTTCATATTGGATTCTAGCAGTGTTATTATTATACACAGCATCCTAGTTCATATTGGATTCTAGCAGTGTTATTATTATACACGGCATCCTAGTTCATATTGTATTCTAGCAGTGTTATTATTATACACGGCATCCTAGTTCATATTGGATTCTAGCAGTGTTATTATTATACACGGCATCCCAGTTCATATTGTATTCTAGCAGTGTTATTATTATACACGGCATCCTAGTTCATATTGTATTCTAGCAGTGTTATTATTATACACAGCATCCCAGTTCATATTGTATTCTAGCAGTGTTATTATTATACACGGCATCCTAGTTCATATTGTATTCTAGCAGTGTTATTATTATACACAGCATCCTAGTTCATATTGTATTCTAGCAGTGTTATTATTATACACAGCATCCTAGTTCATATTGTATTCTAGCAGTGTTATTATTATACACGGCATCCTAGTTCATATTGTATTCTAGCAGTGTTATTATTATACACAGCATCCCAGTTCATATTGGATTCTAGCAGTGTTATTATTATACACAGCATCCTAGTTCATATTGGATTCTAGCAGTGTTATTATTATACACAGCATCCTAGTTCATATTGTATTCTAGCAGTGTTATTATTATACACGGCATCCTAGTTCATATTGGATTCTAGCAGCACCACATCAGTTGAGTCTTACCTGTAAATGTTCTGTGTCTGTTTTTAAATATGAAGCTTGCATTGTAGACTGCCCTGTGACACCTGGACATGACTGTCAACTGGACAAAAAAATATATAATTCGAATAACATTGTAATAATACACCGACGGGACTATGTGGACACAATCAGGGGAGTCACAGGGTAATAAATAATAATAATAATAATAATAATAATAATAATATAATACACACACACGTTAGCGAATGCTATTGGAACACTATTTCGCAAGCCCCGCAGAGCCTCGCTGAACTCCACCTGGTTGTATTGGCGGACACTATCTGGCAGCTCGGTCCTGCAAACTTCTAATCGATTAGAAAAGGATAAATCGATCCCGTCACCCGAAACACCGCCTCGGCTGCGCGATACAACTGAAAACAGAAACATGGAGAAATAAAGAAACGGGGCTTTAAAAAACGTGCAGATCCGTGCAACTTCAAAAGTCAAGGACTGTGTGACCCTACCGCCGGTGCAACATAAATACAAAACGCGGAGCTTAAATCAGCTTTTAAAACAATATGCGAGTAGGCTTCTCCGCTTTGGGGCGTTTGTTTGACTAGTAATTATTATTATTATTACTATTCTTATTCTTATTCTTATTTTCACTCACCTGAGTTTTTGCTATTTGGCCTTCTCAACCAGAACAGCTCTGCCGGACCGGAAACTGAATCGGATACTAACAGGAAATGATGATTCTGCGGGGGTTGGAACCAATGAGCGAAAGCGGCGGCCATTTTAAGTGTGTCAAAAAAAAAAAAAAAGAATTTAAATAAACATACCTACAATTTCAGCACTTTTTTAAAAAAAAAATATATATTTCAACATCGTTTCCATTGTAAACAACCTGTCCGTACAGCCACCAGTTATCTTGAACGTGCTCTGCACTCAGAACTACAGCTCCCAGCATCCCTCACTGATGCTGCGGGTACACGGGCATGCCGGGAGCTGTAGTTTGTAGGGCGATTCCAGTATAAACACACACCTCAAGCCCGCTGTGAGGCGCACTCGGCTCTCGGTTAAAAAAAAATCATACTGATAAAGATTTAATTTCTCTTACACGCCGCGCAAAAATGAAATGCATCCCCCCCCCCAGCTCGCTGCGCGTACGCGAATCCCCACGCTGTCCTTCCAAAAGTAACCACGAAATTCTCCTGTCGGGACATTATTAAAACAAGGGGACTATAAGAAATAACGCGTCCCCTTGGCAGTCTGAAATCCAATCCGGTTTAATTAATATCCGAAACGCGGGCCGCTGATTTGACTGAGAGTCAAATCACTCTATTGTCAATTCAGCACCGCCTTTCTATTCCCTGAAGGATATTATTATCTTCAAGTGTCGCTCATCTTTGTTAAGGACGACTTTTTGGAGGGGTTCTCTTCCCCTCCTGGGTTGGTCAATTACAAATGATGTTTCGGATAGCACACCTTGAAAACCGAGCGATTTCACCTCAATGATTTCAACTTGATGCTGCTATAGAATAAAGGCGAAATCACTGAGTTGAAATCGCTCGCATCAGCCTGTTCTGCAAAATAATAAAGGCTTCTAGTTTTCGGTGTTTGTTTCCCTTCTCTCTCCTTTAAACCTCAATTAACAACTTAACCGAACAGCAGACTGTTCAAAATTAGCCAACGCACTGCTGGAAACTAACGCAGTGGAAATGAATACACTGAATCAGATTAGAGGCGGATGGAAAAGCAGGATCAGATAGAATCGGGGGAGATCAATGCACGTCATTTGTGAGCTCGATCAAGACATGAAGGCTACAAAGAAACAGCTTCCTTTGGGAATTAGCGTTTGATTAAGAAAGCGAGTCGGCTCAGGGTTAAAAAGAGCATATCAGAGACCCAAAACCTAGCAGCGCCGGATATAACGCCGCTCACCCGTCCTGTCCGACTCAATAAAATTGATTGTTTGTTTACCTTCAGCCTACTCTAACGAACCGCCAATTAATCTGATTACAGCCGCTGTGAAGCGGCTAACTGGCGTGTAATGATAGTTTGTTTATCTGCGGAGAGCAGCGGAGCTTGAGAAATTACTGTAAACTACACCCGAGTAAACAGCGGAGAGAAATCCCGAGAGATCCCAAACGGACCTGGCAACAAACAGCAAATAATAATAATAATAATAATAATAATAATATAATCTATAATTTGATTACACTACTACTACTACTACTAATAATAATAATAATAATAATAATAATAATAATAATAATAATAATAAAGTATGTACCTTTATAAAAATGTATGTTTTCTCAAACACACACACACACTGACACACACACACAAACTGAGACACACACACGCCACTGAGGTGACACAACATGGCGACTGTGGCTGTTGACAGACACTGAGTGAACACACGACACTGTGAGTGTGACACGCACTGTGACACACCGCACTGACACTACCACCACACTAGGACGTGATCACTTGCACTGTGAAGTGAACCTTTACTCTGTGTGTGTTTTCTCAAACACGATCCACTGTGGACTGTGATCCACACTGTGGTGTGTGACTTGTGTGTGACTTGATGCACCGCCACTGTGTGCGTGTGACTCTCACGGAGACACCACACTGAGACACACACACACTGAGACACACACACACTAGGAGACACACACACTGAGACACACACACACACTGAGACACACACACACACACACACGCACACACCACACACACACACACACACACACACACACACACACACACACACACACACACACACACACACACACTGAAACAGACGCACTAAGACTCACACACACACACACACACACACACACACACACAACACAACACACACACACGACGCACAGACGCACACAGACACACACACACACACACACACACACACTGAAACAGACGCACTAAGACTCACACACACACACACCACACACACACACACACACACACACACACACTCACACACACTCACTCATGCTCAGTTTAACGAGATACGGTTTTCTGGAATATGATCAGACTGCAACAAGAAGTAAGAAACACATTGAGAATTTCAATTAGTCTCTTTAAATTCTGTCTTCTGATTTTAGTTATTATTTAGTTCTATTTAATTGACTTTGGTTTATATTTACTTTTATTCTAATGTATATATAGAGAGAGAGAGAGGGAGAGAGAGAGAGGGAGAGAGAGATACGGTATACATGTTCTACTTGTATTTCATTTCGTCCTGGTTTTATCTATAGTTAATATTATCATTATCGTTATCACTCTTACTTTAAATCGCTTTATTTCACTTATTGTTTTGATTGCACCTTTATTTATAAATTTTTTTTTTTTTTTTATAATGAAGGTGAGAAGTAATTAAAAGCGCAAAACTCTCTGTTGCAATAACTCGCTGCAGCGTTCCTGCAAATAGAGTTGTGTGCTGCTTCCACATTCTCCATGCAGTCATATTTCATATACCTGTGTGTGTGTGTGTGTGTGTGTGTGTCACATTTCTGTTTCCTTTGTTCTTTTAATTGAATTACATTTGATTTAATTTACTTGTAATTATAACTGTTAATATATTGTATTGTATTGTGTTTTATCCTTTTATGCTTTATCACACCTCTCTGGGCATTACAATGCATTCCTATGCTTTACCAGCACTCTCTGTGCTTTACAATGCTTCCCTATGCTTTACCAGCACTCTCTGTGCTTTACAATGCTTCCCTATGCTTTACCAGACCCCTCTGTGCTTTACAATGCTTCCCTATGCTTTACCACACCTTTCTGTGCTTTACAATGCTTCCCTATGCTTTACCACACCTTTCTGTGCTTTACAATGCTTCCCTATGCATTACCAGACCTCTCTGTGCTTTACAATGCTTCCCTATGCTTTACCAGCCTTCTGTGTGCTTTACCATGCTTCCCTATGCATTGTAAAGCACCAGACCTCTCTGTGCTTTACAATGCTTCCCTATGCTTTATCAGACCTCTCTGTGCTTTACAATGCTTCCCTATGATTTACCAGACCTCTCTGTGCTTTACAATGCTTCCCTATGCTTTACCAGACCTCTCTGTGCTTTACAATGCTTCCTTATGCTTTACCAGACCTCTCTGTGCTTTACAATGCTTCTCTATGTTTTACCAGACCTCTCTGTGCTTTACAATGCTTCCCTGTGCTTTACCACACCTCGGGGTGTAAAAGGCCGCTATACAGTCTCTAAGTAAGGAGAATACTACTCCAACTATGACCTCACAGCGAACCTGTCACAGAACATGACCTCAGAGCCAGCTGGGGTCGAGGTTCAGAGATCGATCCTGGCTCCCATGCTCTTCCTGGAAACGGCAGTGGGCATTTCTGGGAACATCGTGGTCATTGTGACCAAGATCAAGGTAGGAAGTGTAAGACGTCCCTCAGGGTGCATTCTGGGTAGTGTAGTACTGCTGTGAAAGATACCTGAGATAGATGACATGTACCCAATTGAATTGGGATGTGAGTGGCAAAGTCACAACACTCCCAAACCGCCCCCGTGTCCCAGGACAACCAGACCCAATCCAGGTTTCCTTCAATTCCCAGCTGATCAGCACCAGTGTCACCACAGCTCAGGTTAATCAAGCCAGGGTGAATAAAATTTATTAAACTCCTAGTGAAAGCAGGACTGGATCACACTGCTGTGCAGCGGGAGTCTGATTATTAAACTCCTAGTGAAACCAGGACTGGATCACATTGCCGTGCAGCGAGAGTCTGATTATTAAATTCCTAGAGAAAGCAAGACTGGATCACACCACTGTGCAGCGGGAGTCTGATTATTAAACTCCTAGAGAAAGCAAGACTGGATCACACCGCTGTGCAGCGGGAGTCTGATTATTAAACAGACTAATAATTTGCGGATCTACTTTGGTTCTGTATATAGTGTGACGACACGATGAGGTAGGCCCCAGTCCAGTCCAGTGATATTAAACTGCAGTTACAATGTAATTCCAGCCCAGTCTAGTGATATTAAACTGCAGTTACAATGTAATTCCAGCCCAGTCTAGTGATATTAAACTGCAGTTACAATGTAATTCCAGCCCAGTCTAGTGATATTAAACTGCAGTTACAATGTAATTCCAGTCCAGTCTAGTGATATTAAACTGCAGTTACAATGTAATTCCAGTCCAGTCTAGTGATATTAAACTGCAGTTACAATGTAATTCCAGTCCAGTCTAGTGATATTAAACTGCAGTTACAATGTAATTCCAGTCCAGTCTAGTGATATTAAACTGCAGTTACAATGTAATTCCAGTCCAGTCTAGTGATATTAAACTTCAGTTACAATTTAATTCCAGCCCAGTTTAGTGATATTAAACTGCAGTTACAATTTAATTCCAGCCCAGTCCAGTGATATTAAACTGCAGTTACAATGTAATTCCAGTCCAGTCCAGTGATATTAAACTGCAGTTACAATGTAATTCCAGTCCAGTCTAGTGATATTAAACTGCAGTTACAATGTAATTCCAGTCCAGTCTAGTGATATTAAACTGCAGTTACAATGTAATTCCAGTCCAGTCCAGTGATATTAAACTGCAGTTACAATGTAATTCCAGTCCAGTCTAGTGATATTAAACTGCAGTTACAATGTAATTCCAGTCCAGTCCAGTGATATTAAACTGCAGTTACAATGTAATTCCAGTCCAGTCTAGTGATATTAAACTGCAGTTACAATGTAATTCCAGTCCCAGTCCAGTGATATTAAACTGCAGTTACAATGTAATTCCAGTCCAGTCTAGTGATATTAAACTGCAGTTACAATGTAATTCCAGCCCAGTCCAGTGATATTAAACTGCAGTTACAATGCAATTCCAGTCCAGTGTGATATTAAAATGCAGTTACAATGTAATTCCAGCCCAATCCAGTGATATTAAACTGCAGTTACAAAGTAATTCCAGCCCAGTCCAGTGATATAAAACTGCAGTTACAATGTAATTCCAGACCAGTCCAGTGATATTAAACTGCAGTTACAATGTAATTCCAGTCCAGTCTAGTGCATATTAAAGTCCAGTGCAGTTACAATGTAATTCCAGTCCAGTCTCTTCTCTCAGTGATATTAAACTGCAGTTACAATGTAATTCCAGCCCAGTCCAGTGATATTAAACTGCAGTTACAATGTAATTCCAGTCCAGTCCAATGTGATATAAAACTGCAGTTACAATGTAATTCCAGTCCAGTCCCAGTGATATTAAACTGCAGTTACAATGTAATTCCAGTCCAGTCAATGCTTCCCTGTGCTTTAGTGATATTAGACCTCTCTGTGCTTTACTGCAGTTACAGACCTCTCTTTTTTCTCACTAATATTTCTCTCTGTTGTCTCTCTCTCTCTTCTCTCTTCTCTCTGTCTCTCTCTCTCTCTTCCCTCTCTCTCTCCTCTCTCTCCCTCTCTCCTCCTCTCTCCCCCCCTCTCTCTCTCTCCCTCTCTCCTCTCTCTTTCTCTCCCCCTCCTCTCTCTATCTCCTCCTCTCTCTGATGGCCTCTCTCCTCTCTCTATCTCTCCCTTCTCCGACACTATCCCTCTTTTCTCGTCTCTCTTCTCCCCTAGCCCTTCGTCCAGTCTCTATCTCTCTCTGTCAGTTACTCTCTCGCTAATCTCCAGTCCAGTCTAGTGATATTAAACTGCTGTTACAATGTAATTCCAGCTCCAGTCCTGTGATATCCCCTCTGCCGTCTACAATGTAATTCCAGTCCAGTATCTATCCACTTCTGACGTCAATCTTGTACTTAGGTACAGGTCTAGATCCTCTCATATTGACGTCAATGTCCTACATTATACTATCTCTGCTCCTTCTATCCCTCCTCTCTCTCTCTCTCTCCCCTTCTCTCCCTCTCTCCCTGTCTATCTCTCTCTCCCCCTCTCCCCTCTCCTCTCTCTCTCTCTCTTCTCTCTCTTCGTCAGGATCACTAGAATATTTTTGCAGACGGTAACGTCAGTTACAAAGTAATTCCAGCCCAGTCCAGTGATATTAAACTGCAGTTACAATGTAATTCCAGTCCAGTCTTTTTGTGATATTAAACTGCAGTTACAAGGTAATTCCAGCCCAGTCCAGTGATATTTACACAACTGACCCCGGGGTTTCGGTGGAGGAGTGACTGCTGGCAGTAGGAGAGGTTACAATTTGAAAATATTAGTCTAGTCAAGAATGAGTGATATTAAAGTCTGCAGTTACAATGTAATTCCCCTCAGAAAGTTATTATTTCTAACGTGCCTCCGTTTTTAAAAAATGCGCAATTAGAAAAGAATCTAGTGATATTAAACTGGTGTCCCCGATGCAGTTACAATGTAATTCCAGTCCTTAATGATCTAACCAAGTGATATTAAACTGCAGTTACAATGTAATTCCAGCCCAGTCTAGTGATATTAAACTGCAGTTACAATGTAATTCCAGCCCAGTGATATTAAACTGCAGTTACAATGTAATTCCAGCCCAGTCTAGTGATATTAAACTGCAGTCTCTTCTCTCAGAACTCAAAGCTGGTCCGCTCCAACTTCGGGATCCTCATGTTCAATCTCTCGGTGTCGGATCTGGGCTGCAGCCTGGTTATAATGGTCAGCGCACTGGTCTCTGTACTGGCCGGGAGCTGGGTACTGGGAGCTGTTCTGTGCGACCTGGTGTGTCTGCTGAACTACACTTTCATTATCGTCTCAATGGGAACACTGGGTGAGTGCTGGTCCCAGTAAACACCAAACCATTAAGGAGGAGCACATATCGAAATAATGATGACCCCCATGCATTTACCTCTCTGTGCTTTACATATGGAGATGCTTCCCTGTGCTTTACCATAGACCGGTTTTATACTATCTGTGTAGTCTTTACAATGCTTCCCTATGCTTTACCAGACCTCTCTGTGCTTTACAATGCTTCCCTGTGCTTTAAGACAGACCTATCTGTTTTTTACAATGCTTCCCTATGCTTTACCAGAGGAAAGGTCTCTGTGCTTTACAATGCTTCCCTATGCTTTACCAGACCTCTCTGTGCTTTACAATGCTTCCCTGTGCTTTACCATAAAAATGACAACATATCTGTGCTTTACAATGCTTCCCTAGCGGAAAGGTGCTTTACCAGGGGGAGGATCCTCTCTGTTGCTTTACAATGCTTCCCTATGCTTTACAGACCTCTCTGTGCTTTACAATGCTTCCTAGTAGATTAAAAAGTGTATGCTTTACCAGACCTCTCTGTGTTTTTTTATTAGAGATTTACAATGCTTCCCTGTGCTTTACCAGGCCTCTCTGTGCTTTACAATGCTTCCCTATGCTTTACCAGACCTCTCTGTGCTTTACAATGCTGTGCCCTATGCTGGTATGCTTTACCAGACCTCTCTGTGCGTTACAATGCTTCACTATGCTTTACCAGACCGCTCTCTCACTAACTTTTTCTCTCTGTGTCTCTCTCTCTGTCTCTGTTTCTCTCTTCTCTCTCCTCTCTCTTTCTCTCCCTCTCAACTGTCCTCAAGGGCCGGGGGCTCCCTCTCTCCAGGACCCACCCCAGGGCCTCCAGGGAGTGTTGCTGGAGTTCTCCACAGTTTGAGGCCGGCAGTCTCTACCTCCCTAGTGATCTCTCTCAGCATTGCCAGCCGGGTGGCAGCCTTCAGACTGCAGGCAGTCTCCTGTACACTGAGGAGGAGGATCATTGCTCTCTCTCTCTCTTTAATTGAGAACACCAGTTTTAGTAAAGCTCCTCCTCTCTCCTCTGCTTTCTTTCGCCTGGCTCTCCTCTGCGCTTGCGGGCTCTTTTTTAATACTCTTTCCAGTTAAGTTCCTCTCTCTCCAGTTTTTTAAAAGCCTCCACCTCTTGTGCCCTCCTGCTGGCTCTCCTCCCAGCTAACTCTAACCTCTCTCCCCACTCTTTCTCTCTCTCCCTCTCCTCTCGTCAGCAGCAGTAGGTCTCTGGAGAGAATGGGGGGACTCTCTCCCCAATGAATGTAAAACAGATCAAATTGTGTGTTATAGCCTCTAAGGGTTCTGGTATCCTCTAAGTGGCGAGCTTTCTTGGCTGTAGAGGAGGGGCTCTCCCCGGTCTGGGGGGTGCTCTCCAAACCTCCTCTCTCCTCTCTCTTGGGGGACCTGCAGTCCTCTCTCCCACTCTGCATTGTCTCCTCTCCCAGGTCTCTCCATAGAGTGGACCCCAGAATCAGTGAGCAGTGCGCTTTTTGCTCAACAAAGGAAACGCTCTTTCATGCCTACAGTGAGTGTGAGAGGATGCGGCCACTTTTTAATTTACTGCAGGGAATCCTGAATAATTTAGGAGTCGTTTTTAGTAAGGAGCTTTTTATTTTTGGGGGTCTATACAATTTTAAAATGAAAAACATCAGAAAAGCGCAGGAGAGCGGAGCAAACGGAAAAGAGCAGAGCGAGAAAAAGCCGAGAAGAGAGGCGAGAGAGAGGAACAACGAGGTCTAAGAGAGAGAGAACACCGAGAGACTGGTCAGCCAGAACAAAGCGGAGTTTGAGTATTTTAAACCGGTCAGTAACCTGGAGGACTTTCAGGAAAGGTGATGTGTGGGAGACACCTTGTGTGCTGTGAGGAGAGGGAGCCCAACCGCTTGAGCCAAATAATTTTATCTAATCTCTCTTTTACAGTGTTTTATTTTTGGCTTTTATCTCAAACAAAGTAGATTTAAAAAAAAAAAAAAAAAAAAAAAAAACAAAAAAAACACTGTTTCTCTATATTGATTTTTTAGACGACGAGAATTGAGTTTTAGAAGCTGGTATTTTTTTTTTTTTAAGGAGAAACGATATATTTTAGAGAATTTAGATTTTGCAGAGCCAGAGATGTAGGAATCTTAACTTTTGTCGTGTCTCTCCTCTCTTTGAATTTTAAAGGATTTTATTTGGAATATTTAAATAAAGGAGATTTTAAAAGAGTATCTATAGATATTGCGATAACACCTGATTGAATATATATACGAAAAAGAGAAACGCTGTATCGAATCACTCTTCCAAATAAGGAGATCTCAGAAGTTCTCTCCTCTCTCCCCTCCCCTCTCTGCTTTCTTCTCTCTCCTCCCTCTGTCCCTCTCTCCTCTCTCCTCTCTTCTCTCCCTCCCTCCTCTCTCTCTCCCCTCTCTCTCCCCCTCTCTCCCTCTCTCTCTCTCTCTCTCTCTCTCTCTCTCCTTCTCTCTCTCTCCCTCTCCTCCCCCTTCCTCTCCTCTCCCCCCCTCTCCTCCCCTCCCCCTCCTCTCTCTCTATCTCCCTCTCGCTCCTCTCTTTACCTCTCTCTTCTCTCTTTCTCTCCTCTCTCCCTCTCTTGTGATCTCTGCAATATCTCTCTCCGCTCTCTCCCCTCTCTCTCTCTCTCTTTATTCTATCTCCCTCTCGCTCAGCTCTCTTTCTCGTATCCTCTCTTTCTCTCTCTCTCTCTCTCTCTCTCCTCTCTCTCTCTTCTTCTCCCCTCTCTCTCTCCCTCTCTCTCCCTCTCTCTACCTACTCTCTCTCTACCTCTCTCTCTCTCTCTCTCTCTCTCTCTCTCTCTCAGGCGCTATCTCTCTGGATCGGTTCGTTGCCGTGGTTTTTGCCACCCAGTACCGGACTCTGTTTCCGCGGGGCATGGCCGTGCTGGCCTGCGTCTCGACGTGGATCTCGGGGCTCGTGTTTGGCAGCGTGCCCGTCATACTGCATTGGGTCAGGTATGGAAATAAATATATAGATGGATAGCTAGATAGATAACAAGCCTCTCGGGTATGAAGGATATTTTCTGCCAGAATGAAAAATGCATACATGCTAACAGCCTCTGTATACTGTGTTCTTATAATGGATGCTGTGTCCTCTCTCCTCGGTTTTAATGGATGCTGTGTCAGTTTTAATGAATGCTGTGTCCTCTCTCTTCAGTTTTAATGGATGCTGTGTCCTCTCTCCTCAGTTTTAATGGATGCTGTGTCTTGTGTCCTCTCTCCTCAGTTATAATGAATGCTGTGTCCTCTCTCCTCAGTTTTAATGGATGCTGTGTCCTCTCTCCTCAGTTATAATGAATGCTGTGTCCTCTCTCCTCAGTTTTAATGGATGCTGTGTCCTCTCTCCTCAGTTTTAATGGATGCTGTGTCCTCTCTCCTCAGTTTTAATGGATGCTGTGTTCTCTCTCCTCAGTTTGAATGAATGCTGTGTCCTCTCTCCTCAGTTTTAATGGATGCTGTGTCCTCTCTCCTCAGTTTGAATGAATGCTGTGTTCTCTCTCCTCAGTTTTAATGGATGCTGTGTCCCTCTCTCTTCAGTTATAATGAATTCTGTGTCCCTCTCTCCTCAGTTTTAATGGATGCTGTGTCGTGTGTCCTCTCTCCTCAGTTATAATGGATGCTGTGTCCTCTCTCCTCAGTTTTAATGGATGCTGTGTCGTGTGTCCTCTCTCCTCAGTTATAATGGATGCTGTGTCCTCTCTCCTCAGTTTTAATGAATGCTGTGTCCTCTCTCCTCAGTTTTAATGGATGCTGTGTCCTCTCTCCTCAGTTTTAATGGATGCTGTGTTCTCTTTCCTCAGTTTTAATGTATGCTGTGTCCTCTCTCCTCAGTTTTAATGGATGCTGTGTCCTCTCTCCTCAGTTTTAATGAATGCTGTGTCCTCTCTCCTCAGTTTTAATGGATGCTGTGTCCTCTCTCCTCAGTTTTAATGAGTTTTATGCTGTGTCCTCTCTCCTCAGTTTTAATGGATGCTGTGTTCTCTCTCCTCAGTTTTAGTGGATGCTGTGTCCTCTCTCCTCAGTTTTAATGGATGCTGTGTCCTCTCTCCTCAGTTTTAATGGGTGCTGTGTCCTCTCTCCTCAGTTTTAATGGATGCTGTGTCATGTGTCCTCTCTCCTCAGTTATGACGGTTCAGAGCTGGTATGCACTATCCGGTGGAACGAGGATTTTCATCGTGTTGTGATTTAACGCTCTGTGCCTTCGCTGTGTGCTTCCTCACCCCTCAGTTTTAATCATCGTCGCCTCCTACAGCCTCATGTACCGCGCCTACCGTCACGCTCCATGACGCCTCTCTCCTCAGTTTTAATGTGATGCTGTGTCCATCCTGAGTGTCTGTGTGTGTGCTTGTCTGTGTCTGTGTGTCTGTGTCACTGTGTGTCTATCCCTCCCTCTGCTCTCTAGTCCTCACTCTGTTCCACCTCTCTCCGTAACCCTAAACCTAACCCTCTCTCCACCTTTTCCTCTCTCTGTCTCCCTCATACACAGAAAGAATTCCTCCTCTCCCAGAATGGCTGAGATGATTATAGTCCTGGTCCTGTCCTACCTCTTCTGCTACTCCCCATTCGCAGTCACCAAGGTAAAACCTAACCCTAACCCTAACCCTAACCCTAACCCTAACCCTAACCCTAACCCTAACCCTAACCTTCCTAACCTAACCCTAACCCTAACCCTAACCCTAACCCTAACCCTAACCCAAACCCTGACACCGCACTAACCCTAACCCTAACCCTAACCCTAACCCTAACCCTCCTAACCCTAACCCTAACCTAACCCTAACTCTAATCACCTGTGTAACCCTGCTAAGGGATGGGTTGGGATATGCACTGTGACCGAACCCTAAAACTAAACCTTGGGGTTATTTAACTGATCTCCTACACATGTGAGATTTGGGAGTGGGAATTGCTGACCTGGGACCTGAATTTTGGTGACTTTGGGATAGATGGTCCTGTCCTAATTCTGTTGTGGTGATTAGAGGAGTAGTCAGAGAGAGCCTAGAGGATAAGGAAGAGGACCCGAAGGTTAGGATGAGGGGAGTTTGGACACGGACTCGGGCGGGGGGCCTAACCCTGAGTAGGGGGGCGACAGGAAGTTACACTATGCAGATTGAAGCTCAGGGGTGATGTCTGAATCGTGTTTGGTGTTGCAGCATAATATATAAAACTATGCAGATTGAAACTAGGGGGGGCTGTCTGAATCCTGTGTGGTGACACTGCTGTATAATATATAAAACTATGCAAATTGAAGCTCAGGGGGGCTGTCTGAATATGCTTGGTGTTGCTGTATAATATATAAATCTCTGCAGATTGAAGCTCTATGTCTGGATAGTGTTTGGTGTTGAGTGAGGAATGAAGAGGTACACACGATCAGATGCAGATTGAAGCTCAGGGGGGCTGTCTGAATCGGGTTTGGTGTTGCAGTATAATATATAAAACTATGCAGATTGAAGCTCAGGGGGGCTGTCTGAATCGTGTTTGGTGTTGCTGTATAATATATAAAACTATGCAGATTGAAGCTCAGGGGGGCTGTCTGAATCGTGTTTGGTGTTGCTGTATAATATATAAAACTATGCAGATTGAAACTCAGGGGGGCTGTCTGAATCGTGTTTGATGTTGCTGTATAATATATAAAACTATGCAGATTGAAGCTCAGGGGGGACTGTCTGAATCGTGTTTGGTGTTGCTGTATAATATATAAAACTATGCAAATTGAAGCTCAGGGGGGCTGTCTGAATCGTGTTTGGTGTTGCTGTATAATATATAAAACTATGCAGATTGAAGCTCAGGGGGGCTGTCTGAATCGTGTTTGGTGTTGCTGTATAATATATAAAACTATGCAGATTGAAGCTCAGGGGGGCTGTCTGAATCGTGTTTGGTGTTGCTGTATAATATATAAAACTATGCAGATTGAAGCTCAGGGGGGACTGTCTGAATCGTGTTTGGTGTTGCTGTATAATATATAAAACTATGCAGATTGAAGCTCAGGGGGGTGTCTGAATCGTGTTTGGTGTTGCTGTATAATATATAAAACTATGCAGATTGAAGCTCAGGGGGGCTGTCTGAATCGTGTTTGGTGTTGCTGTATAATATATAAAACTATGCAGATTGAAGCTCAGGGGGTGGCTGAATCGTGTTTGGTGTTGCTGTATAATATATAAAACTATGCAGATTGAAGCTCATGGCCTTGTCTGAATCGTGTTTGGGATGCTGTATACCCTCTGATCTACCTGACCAGATTGAAGCTCAGGGGTGCTGTCCGAATCGAGTTTGCTGTTGCTGTATAATATGTGCTGGATGCAGATGGGAGCTCATGGGGGGGGGGCTGTCTGAATCGTGTTTGGTGTTGCTGTATAATACATAAAACTTTTCTCTGTCGGTTGAAAAGAGAGCTGATACGCTGTCCAAAATTGGCTGAGTAGTCGGTCTTTCAGGCCTTCTCAAACTGGGGACCCTAAAGACTCGTCCTTCCCGGCTGAAGATGGCTGGACAATGGCGAGGGCGGGGAATTCTTCAAAGGCACTTTCGTTTATAAAGGTCCTCAAGCGCTGCTCTGCTTCTCATCATGAAACACTGCAACAGTTATACTGTATTGGGAATCGGTACAGCCCTGGATAGGACTACAGCTCCCAGCATGCTTCTGCACCCGCGGCAACGGCGAGGGGGATTCTGGGAGCTGTAGTTCTTTAACTGCAATGAGCTGGGCTGGGCTGTATTACATTGTTTTGCTCAGTCTGTGCTGCTTTGACTGAGCTCAGGAGCTGCTCTTCAGCTCTAGCTGCGCTGCCGTAGTTATTGTATTGTGAATCGGGACAGCCCTGACTGGGACTACAGCTCCCAGCATGCCTCTGCACCCGCGGCAATGGTGAGGGAGCTTAAGGTAAGATAAGGGGGATGAGAGTGAAAAACGCATTAGTAATAACAATAATGTAACTATTTTAACTGTTTTGTTTACTGCAAATAAAAAATTAGCAAATCTTGCACTGGATTGTGTTTTTATTTAATTCCTGTTATAGCAACTTTCTCAGTCTCTTCTGGTTTGGAGTTTCTGATCCAGTGCAGTTCTGGGTGACGAAGGCATTGAAACGTTTCTTTGCTAACTTGACTTTCTCTCTCTGTCTCTTCTGGTTTGGAGTTTCTGATCCACTGCAGTCCTCTATGATCGCCCAGTTATAGATAGCCCTCCACTCAACACACACGGGATCCACACACGGCTCTTACTAATTTCCTCGTCATTTTATTCCAAGAACATGTTTGAAAGACGGTCATATTTCCTACGAGTCACCGACAACAATATCCTATTTTTGTAGTCTTAGGATTTTGCAAAAGGAGAACCAGCCACACCCCATCCCAGCAAAATAAACCAACCTGTCAGTGACATCATCCATCCCAGCAATATAAACCAGCCCGTCAGTGACATCATCCATCCCAGCAATATAAACCAGCCTGTCAGTGACATCATTCCACCCCCCATCCCAGCAATATAAACCAGCCTGTCAGTGACATCATCCACCCCAGCAATATAAACCAGCCTGTCAGTGACATCATCCACCCCAGCAATATAAACCAGCCTGTCAGTGACATCATCCACCCCAGCAATATAAACCAGCCTGTCAGTGACATCATCCATCCCAGCAATATAAACCAGCCTGTCAGTGACATCATCCATCCCAGCAATATAAACCAGCCTGTCAGTGACATCATCCACCCCAGCAATATAAACCAGCCTGTCAGTGACATCATCCATCCCAGCAATATAAACCAGCCTGTCAGTGACATCATCCATCCCCCAGGCAATATAAACCAGCCTGTCAGTGACATCATCCACCCCAGCAATATAAACCAGCCTGTCAGTGACATCATCCACCCCAGCAATATAAACCAGCCTGTCAGTGACATCATCCATCCCAGCAATATAAACCAGCCCGTCAGTGACATCATCCACCCCAGCAATATAAACCAGCCCCCCACCCCACCACACCCGGTCAGTGACATCATCCACCCCAGCAATATAAACCAGCCCGTCAGTGACATCATCCACCCCAGCAATATAAACCAGCCTGTCAGTGACATCATCCACCCCAGCAATATAAACCAGCCTGTCAGTGACATCATCCACCCCAGCAATATAAACCAGCCTGTCAGTGACATCATCCACCCCAGCAATATAAACCAGCCTGTCAGTGACATCATCCAACCCAGCAATATAAACCAGCCTGTCAGTGACATCATCCACCCCAGCAATATAAACCAGCCTGTCAGTGACATCATCCACCCCATCAATATAAACCAGCCTGTCAGTGACATCATCCACCCCAGCAATATAAACCAGCCTGCCAGTGACATCATCCACCCCAGCAATATAAACCAGCCTGTCAGTGACATCATCCATCCCAGCAATATAAACCAGCCTGTCAGCCTGACATCATCCACCCCAGCAATATAAACCAGCCTGTCAGTGACATCATCCACCCCAGCAATATAAACCAGCCTGTCAGTGACATCATCCACCCCATCCCAGCAATATAAACCAGCCTGTCAGTGACATCATCCACCCCAGCAATATAAACCAGCCTGTCAGTGACATCATCCACCCCAGCAATATAAACCAGCCTGTCAGTGACATCATCCATCCCAGCAATATAAACCAGCCTGTCAGTGACATCATCCATCCCAGCAATATAAACCAGCCTGTCAGTGACATCATCCATCCCAGCAATATAAACCAGCCTGTCAGTGACATCATCCATCCCAGCAATATAAACCAGCCTGTCAGTGACATCATCCACCCCAGCAATATAAACCAGCCTGTCAGTGACATCATCCACCCCAGCAATATAAACCAGCCTGTCAGTGACATCATCCACCCCAGCAATATAAACCAGCCTGTCAGTGACATCATCCATCCCAGCAATATAAACCAGCCTGTCAGTGACATCATCCACCCCAGCAATATAAACCAGCCTGTCAGTGACATCATCCATCCCAGCAATATAAACCAGCCTGTCAGTGACATCATCCACCCCAGCAATATAAACCAGCCTGTCAGTGACATCATCCATCCCAGCAATATAAACCAGCCTGTCAGTGACATCATCCACCCCAGCAATATAAACCAGCCTGTCAGTGACATCATCCACCCCAGCAATATAAACCAGCCTGTCAGTGACATCATCCATCCCAGCAATATAAACCAGCCTGTCAGTGACATCATCCACCCCAGCAATATAAACCAGCCTGTCAGTGACATCATCCACCCCAGCAATATAAACCAGCCTGTCAGTGACATCATCCACCCCAGCAATATAAACCAGCCTGTCAGTGACATCATCCATCCCAGCAATATAAACCAGCCTGTCAGTGACATCATCCACCCCAGCAATATAAACCAGCCTGTCAGTGACATCATCCACCCCAGCAATATAAACCAGCCTGTCAGTGACATCATCCACCCCAGCAATATAAACCAGCCTGTCAGTGACATCATCCACCCCAGCAATATAAACCAGCCTGTCAGTGACATCATCCATCCCAGCAATATAAACCAGCCTGTCAGTGACATCATCCATCCCAGCAATATAAACCAGCCTGTCAGTGACATCATCCATCCCAGCAATATAAACCAGCCTGTCAGTGACATCATCCATCCCAGCAATATAAACCAGCCTGTCAGTGACATCATCCACCCCAGCAATATAAACCAGCCCGTCAGTGACATCATCCATCCCAGCAATATAAACCAGCCTGTCAGTGACATCATCCACCCCAGCAATATAAACCAGCCTGTCAGTGACATCATCCACCCCAGCAATATAAACCAGCCTGTCAGTGACATCATCCATCCCAGCCATATAAACCAGCCTGTCAGTGACATCATCCACCCCAGCAATATAAACCAGCCTGTCAGTGACATCATCCATCCCAGCAATATAAACCAGCCTGTCAGTGACATCATACATCCCAGCAATATAAACCAGCCTGTCAGTGACATCATCCACCCCAGCAATATAAACCAGCCTGTCAGTGACATCATCCATCCCAGCAATATAAACCAGCCTGTCAGTGACATCATCCACCCCAGCAATATAAACCAGCCTGTCAGTGACATCATCCACCCCAGCAATATAAACCAGCCTGTCAGTGACATCATCCACCCCAGCAATATAAACCAGCCTGTCAGTGACATCATCCACCCCAGCAATATAAACCAGCCTGTCAGTGACATCATCCACCCCAGCAATATAAACCAGCCTGTCAGTGACATCATCCATCCCAGCAATATAAACCAGCCTGTCAGTGACATCATCCACCCCAGCAATATAAACCAGCCTGTCAGTGACATCATCCACCCCAGCAATATAAACCAGCCTGTCAGTGACATCATCCACCCCAGCAATATAAACCAGCCTGTCAGTGACATCATCCACCCCAGCAATATAAACCAGCCTGTCAGTGACATCATCCACCCCAGCAATATAAACCAGCCTGTCAGTGACATCATCCACCCCAGCAATATAAACCAGCCTGTCAGTGACATCATCCACCCCAGCAATATAAACCAGCCTGTCAGTGACATCATCCATCCCAGCAATATAAACCAGCCTGTCAGTGACATCATCCACCCCAGCAATATAAACCAGCCTGTCAGTGACATCATCCACCCCAGCAATATAAACCAGCCTGTCAGTGACATCATCCACCCCAGCAATATAAACCAGCCTGTCAGTGACATCATCCATCCCAGCAATATAAACCAGCCTGTCAGTGACATCATCCACCCCAGCAATATAAACCAGCCTGTCAGTGACATCATCCATCCCAGCAATATAAACCAGCCTGTCAGTGACATCATCCATCCCAGCCATATAAACCAGCCTGTCAGTGACATCATCCACCCCAGCAATATAAACCAGCCTGTCAGTGACATCATCCACCCCAGCAATATAAACCAGCCTGTCAGTGACATCATCCACCCCAGCAATATAAACCAGCCTGTCAGTGACATCATCCATCCCCCATCCCAGCCTATATAAACCAGCCTGTCAGTGACATCATTCCAATCCCAGCAATATAAACCAGCCTGTCAGTGACATCATCCACCCCAGCAATATAAACCAGCCTGTCAGTGACATCATCCATCCCAGCAATATAAACCAGCCTGTCAGTGACATCATCCATCCCAGCAATATAAACCAGCCTGTCAGTGACATCATCCACCCCAGCAATATAAACCAGCCTGTCAGTGACATCATCCACCCCAGCAATATAAACCAGCCTGTCAGTGACATCATCCACCCCAGCAATATAAACCAGCCTGTCAGTGACATCATCCACCCCAGCAATATAAACCAGCCTGTCAGTGACATCATCCATCCCAGCCATATAAACCAGCCTGTCAGTGACATCATCCCCCCCCATCCCAGCAATATTAACCAGCCTGTCAGTGACATCATCCACCCCAGCAATATAAACCAGCCTGTCAGTGACATCATCCATCCCAGCAATATAAACCAGCCTGTCAGTGACATCATCCATCCCAGCAATATAAACCAGCCTGTCAGTGACATCATCCATCCCAGCAATATAAACCAGCCTGTCAGTGACATCATCCACCCCAGCAATATAAACCAGCCTGTCAGTGACATCATCCAGTCTGTCTTGTCACAAAGACTCACGGGGCTAACAAAACCCGTCATCTCACTAATTACAATAGCAGAACAGATTATAAAAAAAAAAAAAAATTCCAGGTGATTTTTAAATAGAATAAAATCAAAAACGAAGTCGCGGTCGCTTTAAGAACATTAAACCCCCAGCGCGCGTGTTTAGTCAGTTGCACGTGATTTTTTTTTTTTTTTTTTTTTTTTGAGGAACGAAGTCACGTGATCGTTGCTCAATTGTGCTTCTGTCGGAGCAGGAAATGCAAACAGAGAACAAACTGATTCGATTGCACTTCAACATTTCAACACAAAGAGACGAGAAACATCTCGCCTCTCTCAGTCCCCGGTCTCCGAATTAAATCCTGCGTGAATATAACCCGAACACGACTCCCCGTGTCCGAGGAGTGATATAATATTGCCGTGTATAAGACCTGCTAATCGGTAAGTGAGTGTGTGTGTGTATTTATATCTATACCTATATAGATAGATAGATAGATTTGAATACGCTGTATGCTTTGCGATTTTGGCGTTGTGTTTTTATGCAGTTATAATCTAGTTGCACATGTTTATAAGGGACAGGTAGTTCTGTATCGGCTGGTATTGCGTGCAGTGAAACTCTTGTAAAAGTTTACCGCTGTATTTTTAGCACGGTCTTTCACACCCGGTGATTTCCCCAGTGGCTATACTGTGCTGTGCTTTACAATCTCTTTGCTTTACTATGCTCCCTGTGCTTTACCAGACCTCTCTGTGCTTTACAATGCTTCCCTATGCTTTACCAGACCTCTCTGTGCTTTACAATGCTTCCCTATGCTTTACCAGACCTCTCTGTGCTTTACAATGCTTCCCTATGCTTTACCAGACCTCTCTGTGCTTTACAATGCTTCCCTGTGCTTTACCAGACCTCTCTGTGCTTTACAATGCTTCCCTATGCTTTACCAGACCTCTCTGTGCTTTACAATGCTTCCCTGTGCTTTACCACACCTCTCTGTGCTTTACAATGCTTCCCTGTGCTTTACCACACCTCTCTGTGCTTTACAATGCTTCCCTATGCTTTACCAGACCCCTCTGTGCTTTATAATGCTTCCCTATGCTTTACCACACCTCTCTGTGCTTTACAATGCTTCCCTGTGCTTTAGAGACCTCTCTGTAAAAAGTTTCCCACGCATTGTAAAGCACAGAAAGGTCTGGTAAAGCACAGGGAAGCGTTGTAATGAGGAAGTGAGCTGCACTGGGAGTCTGTTCAGCTCATGTGACACGCTGAGTAATTGCCAGCATGCGATTCTTCATTAAGCCAGAGGAACCAGCAAACTCCAGCTTAGGAATCACAGCCATGTCTGTGCAGGAAAGCGGAGAGCAGGGCCGGCAGCAAGACTCCTGTTGCTTAGCAGGGTGTGATCCGGTCCTGGTTTCAGCACAGCCCTGCCCGCACGATGCCTTTATTAAAACCAAGCGAGCGTCCTCCAATCACAGGCTCCGAATTTAATTCTGCACGAGAATAACCCGAACACTTCTCTCTGGCGAGTAGCAGGGTCCATGTGTTGATCAGTAAGCGCAAGGAATAAACCAACCAGTGTGATGATTGGTCATTTTAAAAATGTGCTAAACTTTCCTCTTTCTGATAGGGAAATATATATTATAAATGCTTTGTGTGATTGCAATGCTTCCCTGTGCTTTACTAGACCTCTCTGTGCTTTACAATGCTTCCCTGTGCTTTACCAGACCTCTCTGTGCTTTACAATGCTTCCCTATGCTTTACCAGACCTCTCTGTGCTTTACAATGCTTCCATATGCTTCACCATACCTCTCTGTGCTTTACAATGCTTCCCTATGCTTTACCAGACCTCTCTGTGCCTTACAATGCTTCCCTATGCTTTACCACACCTGTGCTTTACTCAAGTTCGGTTGCACCCGCGGCATTTGGTGCCGTAACGGGTTTATCGCAATGTGCTTTTGGACAGTGCTTCCGCTCAGTATGCCCCCCATTTTGTGACATACTCTCTGCCTGTGGATGACATGTAGAGCAATGCTGTCCCTAAGCATACGAACATGGTAGAGAGACAGACCTCTCGAAGGGACCCGCACGGTCTTACAATGCTTCCCTGTGCTTTACCAGACCTCTCTGTGCTTTACAATGCTTCCCTATGCTTTACCAGACCTCTCTGTGCTTTACAATGCTTCCCTATGCTTTACCAGACCTCTCTGTGCTTTACAATGCTTCCCTATGCTTTACCAGACCTCTCTGTGCTTTACAATGCTTGCCTATGCTTCACCATGCTTTCTCTGTGCTGTTTTGCTCTGTATTGCCTCCAACCCCGGGCCTCATTCTGGATTCTGACCCGTGTTTCTCCAGCTCCAACCGGACCTCTCTGTGCTTTACAAATCTTCCCTGTGCTTTACTATATCTCTCTGTGCTTTGCAATGCTTCCCTTTGCTTTATCAGACCCCTCTGTGCTTTATAATGCTTCCCTATGCTTTCTCAGACCTCTCTGTGCTTTACAATGCTTCAATATGTTTAACCATACCTCTCTGTGCTTTACAAGGCTGTCGCTGTTTCGCAGCGAGGAGGTATGTCTCGCGCAGCTCTTCCTCCAGTCAGCTTCCGCCTACAGCTGCGTCAGCGAGCTGGGAGAGATGGGATTGGTGGAATTTCGAGATGTGAGTTCACAGTGGATGTAATGTAATTCCAGGCCAGTCCAGTGATATTAAACTGCAGTTACAATGTAATTCCAGCCCAGTCTAGTGATATTAAACTGCAGTTACAATGTAATTCCAGTCCAGTCTAGTGATATTAAACTGCAGTTACAATGTAATTCCAGTCCAGTCTAGTGATATTAAACTGCAGTTACAATTACAATGTGATATTAAACTGCAGTCCAGTGATCCAGTCAGTTACAATGTAATTCCAGTCAGTGATATTAAACTGCAGTTACAATGCATTTCCAGTCCAGTCTAGTGATTTTAAACTGCAGTTACAATGTAATTTCCACTCCCGTCCAGTCTGTGACATTAAACTGCAGTTACAATGATCCAGTCCTGGTTTCACCCAGTCCAATGATATTAAACTGAGTTACAATAGACTCCCGTTGCACGAGTGTGATCCAGTCCTGGTTTCACTCCCGCTGCACAGCGGTGTGATCCAGTCCTGGTTTCACTAAGAGTTTAATAATAAGACACACCTGAGCATGTTACCTAGACACACTGGGGCTGATGACGCTGGTAGTAAACCCTGGAGTGGATCTCACTGCTCTGCAATGGGATTCTGCTGTTCCTCTCTTGCAGCTGAACCCCAATGTCAACGCCTTCCAGAGGAAGTTTGTGGGGGAGGTGCGCCGCTGTGAAGAAATGGAGAAAACTTTCTGTGAGCTCCAGAGCATTGAGATCGGATCCACTCCACTCAATCCAAATCCAAGAAAAGTTATCTCTGTCTGTCTGTTTGTCTGTCTCATCCTCTCTGTCTGTCTGTCTCATCATCTCTGTCTATCTGATCATCTTTGTCCGTCTATCTGTCTGTCTGATCATCTCTGTCTGTTTCTATCTGTTTATTCTCTCTCTAATTATCTACCTGCCCTCCTGTCTCTGTCTACCATTCTCTCTCTAATTATCTACCTGCCTATATACTATCTCTGTCTTAAATCTTATAGTATCATAGATATATAATATCTATATAGATATATATAATATTATAATATATACATATATTACATACTCTTCCGCTCGAGTAAGGGTAAACTGTGTGACCACACTAATATTTAAATAAGTATGGAGGATAGCGACATTCCACAAACCTTGCCCTGTGTGTTTGGAGGCTGGTACTGCAGCCAGCCTTAATGTTTGCATTTCTCTCTCTGTCTCTCTCTCTTTCTGCAGCGTTCCTGGAGCAGGAGATCAGGCGCGCCGGACCCTCGATGCTGCCCCCTGTCTCCCCGGAGGCCCTCTCCTCCGCGGCCGCCTCCTCCACCCCCGCCCCCTCCCCCCGCGAGGCCCTGCGGATCCAGGAGGAGTCGGAGCGTCTATCCCAGGAGCTGCGGGAGGTCAGCCGGAACAGAGACTCCCTGCGGAAACAGCTGAGAGAGGCGCTGGAATACCAGAGTGTGCTGAGAGAGAGCCAGAGATTCACAGAGAGATCGGTGAGAGAGAGAGAGAGAGAGAGAGAGAGAGAGATTCACAGAGAGATCGGTGAGAGAGAGAGAGATTCACAGAGAGATCGGTGAGAGAGAGAGAGATTCACAGAGAGATCGGTGAGAGAGAGACGGTGAGAGAGAGAGAGAGAGAGAGAGAGGTGAGAGAGATTCACAGAGAGATCGGTGAGAGAGAGATTCACAGAGAGATCGGTGAGAGAGAGAGAGATATTCACAGAGAGATTGGTGAGAGAGAGAGAGATTCACAGAGAGATCGGTGAGAGAGAGAGAGATTCACAGAGAGATCGGTGAGAGAGAGAGATTCACAGAGAGATCGGTGAGAGAGAGAGAGATTCACAGAGAGATCGGTGAGAGAGAGAGAGATTCACAGAGAGATCGGTGAGAGAGAGAGAGAGATTCACAGAGAGATCGGTGAGAGAGACAGAGATTCACAGAGAGATCGGTGAGAGAGAGAGAGAGATTCACAGAGAGATCGGTGAGAGAGACAAAGAGAGATTCACAGAGAGATCGGTGAGAGAGATTCAGAGAGAGAGATTCACAGAGAGATCACAGAGAGATCGGTGAGAGAGAAAGAGATTCACAGAGAGATCGGTGAGAGAGACAGAGAGAGAGATTCACAGAGAGATCGGTGAGAGAGACAGAGATTCACAGAGAGATCGGTGAGAGAGAGAGACAGAGAGAGACAGTGAGATCAGAGACAGAGATTCAGAGAGATCGGTGAGAGAGAGAGTGATTGGAAATTAGACGTGGCTACGAGACGGAGAGTTTTTTCAAAAGAGAGATTTCGAAAGAGATGAAGAGATCTTCAACGGAGATGACATCGGTTTTGGACCCGATCTGGCCTAAAACCACACAGTGTTCTCTGCATCGGTGAGGTAGACGAGATTCAGAGCGACGGTCAGAGAGAAGGTTCGGCTCAGTGTGTGAAGTAGAGAAGAGAGAGAGGAGAGAGAGAGAGAGAGCACGAGAGATCAGTGAGTGTGCCTTGAAGGGAGCATTTTTTTTTCTCTTTTGAACTGGGGAGAGAGAGAGATGTCTCTAGTGAGAGATCGCTGGACTGCGAGAGACAGAGACACAGATTCAACAGGATGGACCATCCCAAGGAGGAGGCGGATTTCTCTCTCCTCGAGCTTAGTTTTAGAGAGAGAGAGTGTAAATTCAATGGCAACGTTTCCACTAGAAGTCTTTCAAAGACACTGATTCGAAAGGGGATTGAATTGATAAAAAGGACCTGACAGAGGTTTTGACCCGATCTTGCCTACCCCCCCCCCCCCCTGAGCTTCAATCTGCAGGAGTCCGGTTCTCCTCTCTCTGACCCGTACTCTGCCGTCGACGGATACCAGCCCTTCCCTCAGAGGATGGACGTCCGGCTCAGGTAGGTAGAGCGCCACCACCTGGCCATCACAAGCAACTGCAGCAGAGCGTCGTAAATGGCTTTCTGTGCTGCTGTAGATCGTCTCATTGTTTCTTTTCGTTATGCATCGTTGTCCAGTTTCACAGCTGGGGTCATTCACCCCTGGAAAGTGAACTCCCTGGAGAGACTGCTGTGGAGGGCGTGTCGCGGTTACATCATCTTCAACTTCAAAGAGATGGACCAGCCAATGGAGGACCCCGCTACGGTAAGACACGCCCCCCCTCAGTTTTATCTATTATACAGCAACACCAAACACGATTCAGACAGCCCCCCCGAGCTTCAATCTGCATAGTTTTATATATTATACAGCAACACCAAACACGATTCAGACAGCCCCCCTGAGCTTCAATCTGCATAGTTTTATATATTATACAGCAACACCAAACACGATTCAGACAGCCCCCCTGAGCTTCAATCTGCATAGTTTTATATATTATACAGCAACACCAAACACGATTCAGACAGCCCCCCTGAGCTTCAATCTGCATAGTTTTATATATTATACAGCAACACCAAACACGATTCAGACAGACCCCCTGAGCTTCAATCTGCATAGTTTTATATATTATACAGCAACACCAAACACGATTCAGACAGCCCCCCTGAGCTTCAATCTGCATAGTTTTATATATTATACAGCAACACCAAACACGATTCAGACAGCCCCCCTGAGCTTCAATCTGCATAGTTTTATATATTATACAGCAACACCAAACACGATTCAGACAGCCCCCCTGAGTTTCAATCTGCATAGTTTTATATATTATACAACAACACCAAACACGATTCAGACACCCCCCTGAGCTTCAATCTGCATAGTTTTATATATTATACAGCAACACCAAACACGATTCAGACACCCCCCCTGAGCTTCAATCTGCATAGTTTTATATATTATACAGCAACACCAAACACGATTCAGACAGCCCCCCTGAGCTTCAATCTGCATAGTTTTATATATTATACAGCAACACCAAACACGATTCAGACAGCCCCCCTGAGCTTCAATCTGCATAGTTTTATATATTATACAGCAACACCAAACACGATTCAGACAGCCCCCCTGAGCTTCAATCTGCATAGTTTTATATATTATACAGCAACACCAAACACGATTCAGACAGCACCCCTGAGCTTCAATCTGCATAGTTTTATATATTATACAGCAACACCAAACACGATTCAGACACCCCCCTGAGCTTCAATCTGCATAGTTTTATATATTATACAGCAACACCAAACACGATTCAGACAGCCCCCCTGAGCTTCAATCTGCATAGTTTTATATATTATACAGCAACACCAAACACGATTCAGACAGCCCCCCTGAGCTTCAATCTGCATAGTTTTATATATTATACAGCAACACCAAACACGATTCAGACAGCACCCCTGAGCTTCAATCTGCATAGTTTTATATATTATACAGCAACACCAAACACGATTCAGACAGCCCCCCTGAGCTTCAATCTGCATAGTTTTATATATTATACAGCAACACCAAACACGATTCAGACAGCCCCCCTGAGCTTCAATCTGCATAGTTTTATATATTATACAGCAACACCAAACACGATTCAGACAGCCCCCCTGAGCTTCAATCTGCATAGTTGTATTTGTAGATACAATACGGACAGTTTTGTTCTGAGTAGTTTGGATTATTTTGGGAGTGATGTTGAAATTCTCTGAATCATCTTTTGAAGGGATTTTCTGCATTTTATTGCAAAATCTGGTTTGTGGGAAATCTTGAATTGAGGGAAGTTGCAACATTGAAGCTTTCTCAAAAACAGAGGGAAGCAAAAACTGCACAATCAGGAGTGTGTGTGTGTGTGTCGGTTGTTCTGTGCCTAGTTTTATATATTATACAGCAACCCAATGCGTGTTCTTGCATTCGAGGGAGTCTGCTCATAGTTGTATTTGTAGATACAATGTTTTGTTGTGTCGTTGTGTGTGTGTGTCTCTGTCTGTTTCTGCATTTTATTGCGTGTGTGTGTGATGTCTGTTTCTGTCTGTGTCGTTGTGTCAGTGTGTGTGTGTGTTTGTGTGTATGTGTGTGTGTGTCATTGTGTCAGGGTGTGTGTGTCATTGTGTCGGTGTGTCAGTACAAGTGTGAGTGTGTTAGTGTGTGTGTCATTGTGTCTGTGTGTGAGTGTGTGTGTTTTGTCTCACTACACTGATGAAGCTTCTCTTCTATCTTGTCCTCTTTCTCAGTTCCTTCTGGTTTTGAGTTTTGAATGATTTCAGATTCTTAATAAAATTACTGAGGTCAGTCTGGTCACTTTCCAACCACGGACTGCCCCTGGCCTAGTTTATATATCAGCGTTTCACTTCCAGCCATTTGAATTAAAACATGAGTCGCGACTGTCCTCCTCACTGACCTGCCAACAGTGTCCAGCTGACCCCGCGGTCCCTGTCTCTGACAGTACTGTACTCAGAGTCCTGTGTTTCTCTGTCTTGCAGGGAGAGATGATTCACTGGGTGGTGTTTCTGGTGTCCTATTGGGGGGATCAGATTGGACAGAAAGTGAAGAAGATCTGTGATTGGTGAGTTACAACAAACTTCAACAATACATGAAATAATAAAAACATGCCTCTACCAACATGGCTGCCCCACCACTGCTTTCCCTTACCAACATGGCTGCACAGAACGACGTTTTGGAGGTGTCCAGCTAGAATGCCTGTTTTTTTTTTTTTTTTAAGGTGTTCAGCGCCATAGCGCCTCTCTCTCTCTCTCTCTTTCTTTTGCTCTCTCTTAGCGGCTCAGGGTCCAGTATGTGCATCTCGTAATTGATGGGTACCAGAGGAGAGACTGTATGTTTTGTTGTATTGGTGATCTCTCTCTCTCTCTCTCTCTCTCTCTCTAGCTATCACACTCGCGTGTATCCTTACCCACAGAACGACGAGGAGAGCCACGAAATCCTGCAAGGACTTGAAACCAGAATTCAGGAAACCAAATCCGTGAGAGACTCTGCACTCTTTGTGTCCGCTGTGCTTCAGCAAGCTCCCATCATCCCTCACTCTCGCCACTGATGCTGAGGCATGCTGGGAGCTGTAGTTTATTTAGTGTGACTCTTGTAGTCCTGATCATTAGTGACTGCCTTTATAAAGCACTACAGTTCCCATCATCCCTCACTGTCACCACTGATGCTGAGGCATGCTGGGAGCTGTAGTTTTTTTGTGTGATTCTTCCAGTCCTGATCATTTCAACACTACTTCTGCCGCTCCTTGCATTAAAGGACTACAGGTCCCATCACCCCTTGCCATGACCAGCAGTGCTGTGGCATGCTGGGAGCTGAAGTTCTGCATCAAGATTTTTCCAGTTCCTCGTTGGTTCTCCCTTGTGTTCAGAACGGCTGGCTGTTTTTCAAGCTGTGTGATTTGATTGTCCCGCCCCGCCCTGCAGGTCCTGAGCGAGACGGAGGATTTCCTGCGGCAGGTCTTGCTGAGGGCTGTCCAGTCTCTGCCTGGCTGGTCGGTCCAGGTGCAGAAGAGCAAAGCCATCTACCTGGTTCTGAACATGTGCAGCGTGAGTGTGACGGACAAGTGCCTCATCGCGGAGGTGTGGTGTGCAGTAAGGGAGCTGCCCAGACTGACACAGGCACTGCGGGAGGGGTCGGTGAGTCTACCTGTCTGTCTGTGTGTCTGTCTGTCTGCAGCTTCAATGAAACTAAACTCTCTCTTTCTCTCTCTCAGCGGCTCTAGGTCTAGTATGCGTCTCTGTATTGATTCTCTCTGTAGTGATTGTGTGTTGATTCTCTCTGTAGTGATTGTGTGTTGATTCTCTCTATAGTGATTGTGTGTGGATTCTCTCTCTGTATTGATTTTGTGTTGATTCTCTCTGTAGTGATTGTGTATTGATTCTCTCTGTAGTGATTGTGTGTTGATTCTCTCTGTAGTGATTGTGTGTTGATTCTCTCTGTAGTGATTGTGTGTGGATTCTCTCTCTGTAGTGATTGTGTATTGATTCTCTCTGTAGTGATTGTGTGTGGATTCTCTCTCTGTATTGATTGTGTATTGATTCTCTCTGTAGTGATTGTGTATTGATTCTCTCTCTGTATTGATTGTGTGTTGATTCTCTCTGTAGTGATTGTGTATTGATTCTCTCTGTAGTGATTGTGTGTTGATTCTCTCTCTGTATTGATTGTGTATTGATTCTCTCTGTATTGATTGTGTATTGATTCTCTCTCTGTATTGATTGTGTGGATTCTCTCTCTCTCTGTATTGATTGTGTATTGATGATCTCTCTGTATTGATTGTGTATTGATGATCTCTCTGTATTGATTGTGTATTGATGATCTCTCTGTATTGATTGTGTATTGATTCTCTCTGTATTGATTGTGTATTGATTCTCTCTGTATTGATTGTGTGTTGATTCTCTCTGTATTGATTGTGTATTGATGATCTCTCTGTATTGATTGTGTAGATTCTCTCTGTATTGATTGTGTATTGATTCTCTCTGTATTGATTGTGTATTGATGATCTCTCTGTATTGATTGTGTATTGATGATCTCTCTGTATTGATTGTGTGGATTCTCTCTCTGTATTGATTGTGTATTGATTCTCTCTGTAGTGATTGTGTATTGATGATCTCTCTGTATTGATTGTGTATTGATGATCTCTCTGTATTGATTGTGTATTGATTCTCTCTCTGTATTGATTGTGTATTGATTCTCTCTGTATTGATTGTGTATTGATTCTCTCTCTCTGTATTGATTGTGTATTGATTCTCTCTGTATTGATTGTGTATTGATGATCTCTCTGTATTGATTGTGTATTGATGATCTCTCTGTATTGATTGTGTATTGATGATCTCTCTGTATTGATTGTGTGTGGATTCTCTCTCTGTATTGATTGTGTATTGATTCTCTCTCTGTATTGATTGTGTATTGATTCTCTCTCTGTATTGATTGTGTATTGATGATCTCTCTGTATTGATCTCTCTCTCTCTCAGCTGCGCAGCGGCTCCGGGGTCGAGTCGTTCTTTAATCGGATCCCGACGCAGGACACGCCCCCCACGCTGTTCCGGACCAATCGCTTCACCGCGGGCTTCCAGGGCATTGTTGACGCCTACGGGGTCGCGACCTACCAAGAGGTCCCCCTGTGTGTAGTGAACAGAGGAAAGAAAGAAAGAAGAAAAGAACCAAGAAGAGACAAAGAAAGAAAAAGTGGAGAAGAGAATAAAGCGGAACGTTTTGTTACTCAGAAAGAGTTGTATTGTCTTCTTTCTTTCTTTCTTTCTTTCTTTGGTTCTCTCTCTGTGTTGATTGTGTATTTGTTCTCTCTCTGTGTTGTGTGTGTCTCTCTCTCTCTCTGTATTGATTGTGTATTGGCTCTCTCTATATTGATTGTGTTGTAATTCCTGTATTGGTTCTCTCTCTCTGTTGATTGTGTATTGGTTCTCTCTCTGTGTTGATTGTGTATTGGTTCTCTCTCTGTGTTGATTGTGTATTGGTTCTCTCTCTGTGTTGATTGTGTATTGGTTCTCTCTCTGTGTTGATTGTGTATTGGTTCTCTCTCTGTGTTGATTGTGTATTGGTTCTCTCTCTGTGTTGATTGTGTATTGGTTCTCTCTCTGTATTGATTGTGTATTGGTTCTCTCTCTGTATTGATTGTGTATTGGTTCTCTCTCTGTGTTGATTGTGTATTGGTTCTCTCTCTGTGTTGATTGTGTATTGGTTCTCTCTCTGTGTTGATTGTGTATTGGTTCTCTCTCTGTGTTGATTGTGTATTGGTTCTCTCTCTGTGTTGATTGTGTATTGGTTCTCTCTCTGTGTTGATTGTGTATTGGTTCTCTCTCTGTGTTGATTGTGTATTTGTTCTCTCTCTGTGTTGATTGTGTATTGGTTCTCTCTCTGTGTTGATTGTGTATTGGTTCTCTCTCTGTGTTGTTTGTGTATTGGTTCTCTCTCTGTGTTGATTGTGTATTGGTTCTCTCTCTGTGTTGATTGTGTATTGGTTCTCTCTCTCTGTGTTGATTGTGTATTGTTCTCTCTCTGTGTTGATTGTGTATTGGTTCTCTCTCTGTGTTGATTGTGTATTGGTTCTCTCTCTCTGTTTGATTGTGTATTGGTTCTCTCTCTCTGTATTGATTGTGTATTGGTTCTCTCAGCCCCCTACACCATCATCACGTGTCCCCTTCCTTGTTTGCTGTGATGTTTGGGTTGATGTGGGTCACGGTTCTCTCTCTGTCATGTTTGTGTCTCTGGATTGGTTCTGTATTGGAAAAAGACTGTATTGATTGTGTATTGGCAGCTCTCTCTGTATTGATTGTGTACTACAGCTCTCAGCATCCCTCACTGTGTGTATGGTTCTATTCTGAGTTGATTGTGTATTGGTTCTCTCAGCCCCCTACACCATCATCACGTTCCCCTTCCTGTTTGCTGTGATGTTTGGGGATGTGGGTCACGGCCTCGTCATGTTCCTCTTCGCTCTCTGGATGGTTCTGGAGGAAAAGACCCTCCTTTTCTGGGGTTGCAGTCTTTGCACGTCGGCTCCAGAGATCCTCACTATCCACCTGTGAGAGATGAGGGTCGTCAGGGAGTGACGGTGACGGCTTCCCGGTACGCCCTCGCCCAGGCGGACACTAACTCAGAACCAAAGAGTCGTGACTTCGTAATCAGGAATTGGTTCTACAGCTGTAAGCATCCCTCACTGCCACACACACACACACTCACACCTAAATAAGAACTACAGCTCCCAGCATCCCTCACTGTTAGCACTGGAGCAGAGGCATGCTGGGAGATGAAGTTCTTTATTTCTGTGTGTGTTTATTATGGTTATATTGATTCGTTGCAGTCAAATCAGTTTATGCAGCTGACTGTGTAACGGGCTATAGCTCCCAGCATTCCTCACTGTTGCTGCCAGTGTAGAGGCATGCTGGGAGCTGTAGTTTTAATTGCAATCCTGTCTCTAGCAGTGTTTCCTGTGTGAAAACACACATGTATAGAATATCCTGCAGTGAAAGCTGCCTATACAGAGAACTACAGCTCCCAGCAGCCCTCCTGGTAAACAGTCATGCCGAGGCATGCTGGGAGCTGTAGTTTTATACAGTTATTTAAATTTTTTTTCTCTAGATTTGGCGCACGTTTTTTGGGGGGCGCTATCTGATCCTGCTGATGGGGGCGTTCTCCGTTTACACGGGCGCGGTTTATAACGAGTGTTTCAGCAAAGCGATGAACCCCTTCCCCTCGGGCTGGAGCGTGACGGGCATGTTTGAGAACGGCGACTGGAGGTGAGAGAGAAACGACACGTCAATCAGCAGAGACACCAAACACGATTCAGCCCCCCTGAGTTTCAATCTGCATAGTTTTATATATTATACAGCAACACCAAACACGATTCAGACAGCCCCCCTGAGCTTCAATCTGCATAGTTTTATATATTATACAGCAACACCAAACACGATTCAGACAGCCCCCCTGAGCTTCAATCTGCATAGTTTTATATATTATACAGCAACACCAAACACGATTCAGACAGCCCCCCTGAGCTTCAATCTGCATAGTTTTATATATTATACAGCAACACCAAACACGATTCAGACAGTCCCCCTGAGCTTCAATCTGCATAGTTTTATATATTATACAGCAACACCAAACACGATTCAGACACCCCCCTGAGCTTCAATCTGCATAGTTTTATATATTATACAGCAACACCAAACACGATTCAGACAGCCCCCCTGAGCTTCAATCTGCATAGTTTTATATATTAAACATGGTTATTAATGTGTGCATTTTGTTTTATTAAAGTGACGCTGTACTGGAAGGAAACCAGTACCTCACTCTGGATCCCAACATCACTGGTGTCTTTCATGGACCATATCCATTCGGCATTGATCCGGTAAGCTCTTCAGCAGCCTGTATAAAGAACTACAGCTCCCATCATCCCTTGCTGCTACTGCTAGTGCACAGGCCTGCTGGTAGTTGTAGTTTTGTATCCTCATTCTGACTCCAGCAATGATTTCAATTGTAAACACACAAATAAACTACAGTTAAACTTGTGAAAAAAAACTACAGCTCCCATCAGCCCTCGCTGCTACTGCCAGAGCTGAGGCATCCTGGGAGCTGTAGTTTCCTGATTTTTCTCCTCTTGCTCGAACAGATCTGGAGCTTGTCAAACAATCACTTGAACTTCCTGAATTCCTACAAGATGAAGATGTCTGTGGTGATCGGAATCATTCACATGAGCTTCGGAGTGTGCCTGGGGGTCTTCAACTACAGGTGAGAACGAGACCCCCTGCACAGACCGGACTACACTGGAATTACATTGTAACTGCAGTTTAATATCACTGGACTGGACTGGAATTACATTGTAACTGCAGTTTAATATCACTAGACTGGACTGGAATTACATTGTAACTGCAGTTTAATATCACTGGACTGGACTGGAATTACATTGTAACTGCAGTTTAATATCACTGGACTGGACTGGAATTACATTGTAACTGCAGTTTAATATCACTGGACTGGACTGGAATTACATTGTAACTGCAGTTTAATATCACTGGACTGGACTGGAATTACATTGTAACTGCAGTTTAATATCACTGGACTGGACTGGAATTACATTGTAACTGCAGTTTAATATCACTAGACTGGACTGGAATTACATTGTAACTGCAGTTTAATATCACTAGACTGGACTGGAATTACATTGTAACTGCAGTTTAATATCACTAGACTGGACTGGAATTACATTGTAACTGCAGTTTAATATCACTGGACTGGACTGGAATTACATTGTAACTGCAGTTTAATATCACTAGACTGGACTGGAATTACATTGTAACTGCAGTTTAATATCACTAGACTGGACTGGAATTACATTGTAACTGCAGTTTAATATCACTGGACTGGACTGGAATTACATTGTAACTGCAGTTTAATATCACTAGACTGGACTGGAATTACATTGTAACTGCAGTTTAATATCACTAGACTGGACTGGAATTACATTGTAACTGCAGTTTAATATCACTGGACTGGACTGGAATTACATTGTAACTGCAGTTTAATATCACTGTCTCTCAGTCACTTCAAGAAGGGGTACAGCATTGTGCTGGTCTTCCTCCCAGAGCTGCTGTTCATGCTCTGTCTCTTCGGGTACCTCGTTTTTATGATCGTCTACAAGTGGCTCGTTTACGGACCCTACAACTCCCGGACCGCCCCGAGCATCCTGATCCACTTCATCAACATGTTCCTCTTCACTACGAGTGCAGAAAACACAATGCTGTACAAGGGACAGGTAAGAAGGCTCGGATCTCACTGAGCCTCACTCTGAACACAGAGTTACATACTATACAGCAACACCAAACACGATTCAGACAGCCCCCCTGAGTTTCAATCTGCATAGTTTTATATATTATACAGCAACACCAAACACGATTCAGACAGCCCCCCTGAGCTTCAATCTGCATAGTTTTATATATTGTACAGCAACACCAAACACGATTCAGACAGCCCCCCTGAGCTTCAATCTGCATAGTTTTATATATTATACAGCAACACCAAACACGATTCAGACAGCCCCCCTGAGCTTCAATCTGCATAGTTTTATATATTATACAGCAACACCAAACACGATTCAGACAGCCCCCCTGAGTTTCAATCTGCATAGTTTTATATATTATACAGCAACACCAAACACGATTCAGACAGCCCCCCTGAGCTTCAATCTGCATAGTTTTATATATTGTACAGCAACACCAAACACGATTCAGACAGCCCCCCTGAGCTTCAATCTTGATAGATTCTCTCATCTCTCCTCTCCTCTCCTCCCTCTCTCTCTCTCTCTCTCAGGATATCGTTCAGATGATATTGGTGATACTGGCCTTGTGTTCAGTTCCTGTACTCTTGCTTGGGAAACCCCTCTATCTCTTCTTGAACCACTGGTTGGACTCGCATGCCAAAGTAAGATCTCTGTATGTGTGTGTCGCTCTGTCTGTCTCTAGGGCTGGGAATCAGACTCCCGCTGCACAGCAGTGTGATCCAGTCCTGCTTTCACTAGGAGTTTAATAATCAGACTCCCGCTGCACAGCAGTGTGATCCAGTCCTGCTTTCACTAGGAGTTTAATAATCAGACTCCCGCTGCACAGCAGTGTGATCCAGTCCTGCTTTCACTAGGAGTTTAATAATCAGACTCCCGCTGCACAGCAGTGTGATCCAGTCCTGGTTTCACTAGGAGTTTAATAATCAGACTCCCGCTGCACAGCAGTGTGATCCAGTCCTGCTTTCACTAGGAGTTTAATAATAAGACACACCTGAGCTTGTTACCTAGACACTCTGGGGCTGATCAAGCTGGTAGTGAAACCTGGACTGGGTGACACTGCTGTGCAATAGGAGTGTGATTACCAGCCCTGGCTTCAGTGTGTTTGTTTATTTTTGTGTGTTTGTGTTTCCATATTTATAATGTGTCTGATTTATGAAACTCTCTCTCCTCTCCTCTCTCTCTCAGAGCTCCAGCCCCTCTGATCGGCGCCCCCTGCTGTCTCGGGATAGGGAGGGCAGTATCAACGCTGTCGAGGGAGACGTGGAGGAGGGAGGCTGTGCAGCCCAGGAGGAGGTCAGGAATGTACATTTTTTTACAGTTTTTTTTTTTTTTTCAGTGTGATTTTTTTTCAATTTCTGTTAAGATGGAAGTGTAAAAAAAAATAAATTCTGTTTTCATGTTTATTATTATTATTCCATTATTTATTTTCATGCACTGTTTATTGATTTGCTGATTGATTCCTCTCTCCCTCTCTCCCCCTCTCTCTTTCAGTTTGATTTCTCAGAGGTGTTTATGCACCAGGCAATCCACACTATAGAGTACTGCCTGGGCTGCGTCTCCAACACCGCGTCGTACCTGAGACTGTGGGCGCTGAGCCTCGCACACGCGCGTGAGTTACACACACACTCGTTTCCACGCACACTCCCTCCCACTCTCCCTCAGAGCTGTCGGAGGTGCTGTGTCGTGCTCTCTCTCCTGTTCAGACCCCTCTCCTCTCCTCTGTCTGGTCTCAGAGCTGTCGGAGGTGCTGTGTCTTGCTCTCTCTCCTGTTCAGACCCCTCTCCTCTCCTCTGTCTGGTCTCAGAGCTGTCGGAGGTGCTGTGTCTTGCTCTCTCTCCTGTTCAGACCCCTCTCCTCTCCTCTGTCTGGTCTCAGAGCTGTCGGAGGTGCTGTGTCGTGCTCTCTCTCCTGTTCAGACCCCTCTCCTCTCCTCTGTCTGGTCTCAGAGCTGTCGGAGGTGCTGTGTCTTGCTCTCTCTCCTGTTCAGACCCCTCTCCTCTCCTCTGTCTGGTCTCAGAGCTGTCGGAGGTGCTGTGGTCAATGGTGATGCGGAATGCTCTGTCCTCGTCTCAGTTCTACGGTGCCGCGATGCTGTTTCCTGTCTTCGGCTTCTTTGCTGTGCTCACCGTCGCCATCCTGCTGGTAATGGAGGGGCTGTCAGCCTTCCTGCACGCGCTCCGTCTGCACTGGTGAGATCACGTAACCCCGCCCCTCTACCCCTCCATATCTCTCGCCCCCTCCTCTTTATCCACCTGCCCCACTCTCCTTTCCAATCCCTTCTCTCTCTCCTTTCCTCTATCCCCCTTTCCTCTCCTTTCCCCTCCCCTGTCTCACCCCTCTCTCTCTCTCTCTCTGTTCCTTTCCTGTCTCGCTCTCCTCTCTCTCCTTTTCATTCTCCTGTCTCTCTCTCTCCTTTCCACTCCCATCTCTTTATATATCTCCCCTTTCCTCTCTCTCCCTCTCATTTCTACTCCCATCTCTTTATATATCTCCCCTTTCCTCTCTCTCTCCCTCTCATTTCCACTCCCATCTCTTTATATATCTCCCCTTTCCTCTCTCTCTCCCTCTCATTTCTACTCCCATCTCTTTATATATCTCCCCTCTCCTCTCTCTCTCCCTCTCATTTCTACTCCCATCTCTTTATATATCTCCCCTTTCCTCTCTCTCTCCCTCTCATTTCTACTCCCATCTCTTTATATATCTCCCCTTTCCTCTCTCTCTCCCTCTCATTTCCACTCCCATCTCTTTATATATCTCCCCTTTCCTCTCTCTCCCTCTCATTTCTACTCCCATCTCTTTATATATCTCCCCTTTCCTCTCTCTCTCCCTCTCATTTCCACTCCCATCTCTTTATATATCTCCCCTTTCCTCTCTCTCTCCCTCTCATTTCTACTCCCATCTCTTTATATATCTCCCCACTCCTCTCTCTCTCCCTCTCATTTCTACTCCCATCTCTTTATATATCTCCCCTTTCCTCTCTCTCTCCCTCTCATTTCTACTCCCATCTCTTTATATATCTCCCCTTTCCTCTCTCTCTCCCTCTCATTTCTACTCCCATCTCTTTATATATCTCCCCTTTCCTCTCTCTCTCCCTCTCATTTCCACTCCCATCTCTTTATATATCTCCCCTTTCCTCTCTCTCTCCCTCTCATTTCCACTCCCATCTCTTTATATATCTCCCCTTTCCTCTCTCTCTCCCTCTCATTTCTACTCCCATCTCTTTATATATCTCCCCACTCCTCTCTCTCTCCCTCTCATTTCTACTCCCATCTCTTTATATATCTCCCCACTCCTCTCTCTCTCCCTCTCATTTCTACTCCCATCTCTTTATATATCTCCCCTTTCCTCTCTCTCTCCCTCTCATTTCTACTCCTCTCTCCCTCCTCTGGGTGACGGAGGCATTAAAATGTTTTTTGTTTATATAAAGGATTGATTTTTTCCTTCTCTTTTTCTTCCTTTGTTTCAGGGTTGAGTTTCAGAACAAGTTTTACTTGGGAACTGGATACAAACTGACTCCCTTCTGCTTCTCCTCCATCCTGGAGAATCTGTCCAGCTCTGTCTAAACTATACCTTCAACACGGCAATGCTAGCCCAGACCAAATCTTCCAATACAATTTAGCATTACTACTATTATTACTTGTTTGTTTGTTTGTTTGTTTGTTTTTAAAAAAAATTGATTATCCTGCTTCCCATTATTATCGGCTGTCAGAACTTCTATTGATGATTAGGACTGGAATTACATTGTAACTGCAGTTTAATATCACTAGACTGGACTGGAATTACATTGTAACTGCAGTTTAATATCACTAGACTGGACTGGAATTACATTGTAACTGCAGTTTAATATCACTAGACTGGACTGGAATTACATTGTAACTGCAGTTTAATATCACTAGACTGGACTGGAATTACATTGTAACTGCAGTTTAATATCACTGGACTGGGCTGGAATTACATTGTAACTGCAGTTTAATATCACTAGACTGGACTGGAATTACATTGTAACTGCAGTTTAATATCACTAGACTGGACTGGAATTACATTGTAACTGCAGTTTAATATCACTAGACTGGACTGGAATTACATTGTAACTGCAGTTTAATATCACTAGACTGGACTGGAATTACATTGTAACTGCAGTTTAATATCACTGGACTGGACTGGAATTACATTGTAACTGCAGTTTAATATCACTAGACTGGGCTGGAATTACATTGTAACTGCAGTTTAATATCACTAGACTGGACTGGAATTACATTGTAACTGCAGTTTAATATCACTAGACTGGACTGGAATTACATTGTAACTGCAGTTTAATATCACTAGACTGGGCTGGAATTACATTGTAACTGCAGTTTAATATCACTGGACTGGACTGGAATTACATTGTAACTGCAGTTTAATATCACTAGACTGGACTGGAATTACATTGTAACTGCAGTTTAATATCACTAGACTGGACTGGAATTACATTGTAACTGCAGTTTAATATCACTGGACTGGGCTGGAATTACATTGTAACTGCAGTTTAATATCACTAGACTGGACTGGAATTACATTGTAACTGCAGTTTAATATCACTGGACTGGACTGGAATTACATTGTAACTGCAGTTTAATATCACTAGACTGGGCTGGAATTACATTGTAACTGCAGTTTAATATCACTAGACTGGACTGGAATTACATTGTAACTGCAGTTTAATATCACTGGACTGGACTGGAATTACATTGTAACTGCAGTTTAATATCACTAGACTGGACTGGAATTACATTGTAACTGCAGTTTAATATCACTAGACTGGACTGGAATTACATTGTAACTGCAGTTTAAAATCACTAGACTGGACTGGAATTACATAGTAACTGCAGTTTAATATCACTAGACTGGACTGGAATTACATTGCACGACCATAATGTAATCAGGAATAACAGTTGTCCAGTACAGTCTTATAGTCAGTAATCCAAAAAATGTGGTCAAACTAGGCGGAATCAGTAACCAGTGTAAGAAATCTGAAGTGGGCCCGCCCCACTCGTCTGCAAAAATTCCAGTTGTGACAGGTCCACTCTCGGCAGTTAATGTTCATCAGTGCATAACCGCTGCTGCTGCAGAGTCTCTTCCAATAGGACCTCGTTTGTTTGGCGTCTCATCCGAAGGACGGAGCACAAGGAGGTTCAGTGACTTGCTCAGGGTCTCTCACACACACACAGTGAGTCAGGGGCTGCTGCAGAGTCTCTTCCAATAGGACCTCGTTTGTTTGGCGTCTCGTCCGAAGGACGGAGCACAAGGAGGTTCAGTGACTCGCTCAGGGTCTCTCACACACACACACAGAGTCTCTTCCAATAGGACCTCGTTTGTTTGGCGTCTCATCCGAAGGACGGAGCACAAGGAGGTTCAGTGACTTGCTCAGGGTCTCTCACAAACACACAGTGAGTCAGGGGCTGCTGCAGAGTTTCTTCCAATAGGACCTTGTTTGTTTTGCGTCTCGTCCGAAGGACGGAGCACAAGGAGGTTCAGTGACTCGCTCAGGGTCTCTCACACACACACAGTGAGTCAGGGGCTGCTGCAGAGTCTCTTCCAATAGGACCTCGTTTGTTTGGCGTCTCATGCGAAGGACGCAGCACAAGGAGGTTCAGTGACTTGCTCAGGGTCTCTCACACACACACAGTGAGTCAGGGGCTGCTGCAGAGTCTCTTCCAATAGGACCTCGTTTGTTTGGCGTCTCATGCGAAGGACGCAGCACAAGGAGGTTCAGTGACTTGCTCAGGGTCTCTCACACACACACAGTGAGTCAGGGGCTGCTGCAGAGTCTCTTCCAATAGGACCTCGTTTGTTTGGCGTCTCATCTGAAGGACGGAGCACAAGGAGGTTCAGTGACTTGCTCAGGGTCTCTCACACACACACAGTGAGTCAGGGGCTGCTGCAGAGTCTCTTCCAATAGGACCTCGTTTGTTTGGCGTCTCATCTGAAGGACGGAGCACAAGGAGGTTCAGTGACTCGCTCAGGGTCTCTCACACACACACAGTGAGTCAGGGGCTGCTGCAGAGTCTCTTCCAATAGGACCTCGTTTGTTTGGCGTCTCGTCCGAAGGACAGGAGCACAAGGAGGTTCAGTGACTTGCTCAGGGTCGCTCAAAGTCACACACAGAGTGCTGCTGCAGAGTCTCCTTCAAGTAGGACGCCTCGTTTGTTTGGCGTCTAGTCCGACAGGACGGAGCACAAGGAGGTTCAGTGACCTCGGCTCAGGGTCTCTCACACACAACACAGTGAGTCAGGGCACGTCTTCCAGTAGGACCTCGTTTGTTTGGCGTCTCATCGGAAGGACGAAGCACAAGGAGGTTCAGTGACTTGCTCAGGGTCTCTCACACACACACAGTGAGTCAGGGGCTGCTGCAGAGTCTCTTCCAATAGGACCTCGATTGTTTGGCGTCTCATGCGAAGGACGCAGCACAAGGATGTTCAGTGACTCGCTCAGGGTCACACAATGAGTCAGTCAGTGGCTGCTGCTCCAGGCTTACTGCGTCGTGTTACTACACCTCTGAGGTCGAGGAGGACAGGAGTGTGGTTGTCAGGGTCTCTCACACACACACAGTGAGTCAGGGGCTGCTGCAGAGTCTCTTCCAATAGGACCTCGATTGTTTGGCGTCTCATGCGAAGGACGCAGCACAAGGAGGTTCAGTGACTTGCTCAGGGTCTCTCACACACACACAGTGAGTCAGGGGCTGCTGCAGAGTCTCTTCCAATAGGACCTCGTTTGTTTGGCGTCTCATGCGAAGGACGGAGCACAAGGAGGTTCAGTGACTCGCTCAGGTCTCACACACACAGTGTCACCGGGTCTTTCCACACACTCGACCTCAGGTGCTGAGTTTTCAACGCTGTCTCAGACGAGGTCTTTACCAGCCACAAGGAGGTTCAGTGACTGCTCAGGGCTCTCACACACACACACAGGGAGTCAGTGCCTGCTGCAGCAGTCTCTTCCAATGCGACCTTGTTTGTTTGGCGTCTCAGGACGGAGCACAAGGAGGTTCAGTGGCTTGCTCAGGGTCTCTCACACACACACAGCGAGTCAGGGGCTGAGCTGGGATTTCAACCTCCTGGTATCAAGACCCCCTTCTTTAACCACTAGACCAGCCTATTATGAATTGCACACTTAAAATTGATAATGTAGAACTACAGGTCCCAGCATGCCTCTACTCCCGCAGCAATGGTGAGGGATGCTGGGAGCTCTAGTTCTTTAACTGCAATGCGCTGGGCTGTGCCGATTCACAATACAATAAGTAGGGCAGCGCAGCTGAAACTCAGTCAAATCAACACAGAGTGAGCAAAAACAATGTGATACAGCCCAGCCCAGCGTGTTGCAGTTTAAGAACTACAGCTCCCAGCAACCTTCACCGTTGCCTCGGGCGCAGAGGCATGCTGGGAGCTGTAGTCCTAGCCAGGGCTGTACCGATTCACAATACGATAACTGGCAGTGTTTGAGTGACTGCAGTGAAGTAATGAATGCAGACCTCTCTGAAAGACAAGGGGGGCTGAAAGGGATCGAGACAGTCTGCCTTGAATCTGCTTACTGTTTGAATTAATACACCTTTCTTTCTGACTTTTTGTCGTTAATTTATTTTGAAATGTTTGCTTCTGTAAACTGAACAGAGAAAGAGAGGGGGGGGGGGGAACCGGGCGTGCCTTTTGAAATCTAAATAAAATAAGCACTTTTTAAAAAGGAAAGTGGGTTTGTTTGTTTGTTTGTGTGAGAGCAGCTCTCGTCCGATTTTCATGAGACTCGCTCTGGACCTGCTCTGATAACAAACTAACGCTGGCGCTGTGTATCCCAAACAATATCGCAAACATGAAAACTGTTTCAATCTTTCAAAGCTATACCACTAATCTAATTGCATTACCAAACCCGCGACTCCTTCGTATTTCCCGCGGCTGTGTTTGTGAAGTAGCCCAATACCGCGGGGAAAAACCCGCGGACCCGGCGACCACCCCGTCATGTGATCCGCTCCCTGAGGCAGCAGCCGCCCCGCCTCACACGTGATCAGGGAGCTCGGTTCAGCCAATGGGAGCCGGCAGCCTCCCCCGGCGCGGAATCGACAGCGATGGGTTTTGTTTGTCCAAAAAAAAAACAAAAAAAAAAACATTTTTTTAAAACATATTTGAGCGGTTATATGTTATAAACGACGAGTGTCGTGTTTTTGGGGAACCGTGTCGCGCTGAATCAAAATAAAAACTTATCAAGACTTTAAAAAAAAAAAAAAAAAAAAAAAAAAAAAAATTAAAAAATAAACAGTTTTTACATCACGTCGCGTACTCTCGCGATGAGGTGCGTGGTCGCTAGTAGCAACGTGAAGAGTAAGTTACGGAATTATTTTAGTTTCTAGTTACACGAGTGAACGATTTTTTGCATTTGCAGACAGATTTTGACTGCAGCAAAGCGTATTATTAGGGTCTGTAATCTAATCTAATCTAATCTAATTTACATGATTAAATCATTCGATTTCACCCCCACCCCCAACACAGCAGCGCTTCTCAAACCCGGGTACTGAGCTAGAATTGAACTGATAATTTGCTTAATTAGACTTTTTTTTAACTTGTTTTCAGCTCTTGCACAGTTTGCATATTTCAAGTTAGCCGTAACATTTGATAATTTGAACTCTGCAGCTGTTTTAAGATTTAACGCAGGGTTGGGATGTCATCGTTTATTTTTCATTTCTTGCTAGTACCTTCAAATTCTTAGTGATTATTATTATTATTATTATTATTATTATTATTATTATTATTATTAGTTATTATAAAATTGATTTTTTATTTCAGTTCTTGGCAAAGCCGTGCATTCCCTGTCGAGAATCGGGGATGAACTGCACTTCGAACCGATGCGCAGTGGGGTGAGAGAAACGCTATTTAAAACTGCTCTTGAATTGAAGTGATCCTGTTAATAAAGCTAATAAGAGGTGAGAGAATGGATTTTAAAGATGGTCAGCGCTCCTGTAAAGGGAGGGGTCAGTGATCCTGTTAATAAAGCTAATAAGAGGTGAGAGAATGGATTTTAAAGATGGTCAGCGCTCCTGTAAAGGGAGGGGTCAGTGATCCTGTTAATAAAGCTAATAAGAGGTGAGAGAATGGATTTTAAAGATGGTCAGCGCTCCTTTAAAGGGAGGGGTCAGTGATCCTGTTAATAAAGCTAATAAGAGGTGAGAGAATGGATTTTAAAGATGGTCAGCGCTCCTGTAAAGGGAGGGGTCAGTGATCCTGTTAATAAAGCTAATAAGAGGTGAGAGAATGGATTTTAAAGATGGTCAGCGCTCCTGTAAAGGGAGGGGCCAGTGATCCTGTTAATAAAGCTAATAAGAGGTGAGAGAATGGATTTTAAAGATGGTCAGCGCTCCTTTAAAGGGAGGGGTCAGTGATCCTGTTAATAAAGCTAATAAGAGGTGAGAGAATGGATTTTAAAGATGGTCAGCGCTCCTGTAAAGGGAGGGGTCAGTGATCCTGTTAATAAAGCTAATAAGAGGTGAGAGAATGGATTTTAAAGATGGTCAGCGCTCCTGTAAAGGGAGGGGTCAGTGATCCTGTTAATAAAGCTAATAAGAGGTGAGAGAATGGATTTTAAAGACTTTGTTTAACTGAGTCTCTCCTCTCTCTCTCTCTCTCAGCTTGCTCTTCGCTGTGTGAATTCCTCACGCTCGGCCTACGGCTGCTTTCTGTTCACTCCCCTCTTCTTCCAGCACTATGACCCCGGGACTCCCCCTGGTGGCCTGGAGGACTCCGGCTTCCGCTGCAAGATGGGGATGAAGGTGAGAGACACACACACTGACAGACTGATACATAGATATACACAGAGAGAGACACACACACTGACAGACTGATACATAGATATACACAGAGAGAGACACACACACTGACAGACTGACATGCAGATATACAGAGAGAGAGAGAGAGAGAGACACATTGACAGACTGATACACAGAGAGAGACACACACTGACAGAGTGACATGCAGATATACAGAGAGACACACATTGACAGACTGATACACAGAGAGAGAGATACACACTGACACTGATACACAGAGAGAGAGAGATTTACACACACTGACAGACTGATATACAGAGAGAGAGATTTACACACACTGACAGACTGATATACAGAGAGAGAGATTTACACACACTGACAGACTGATACACAGATAGATACAGACTGACAGACAGCTCACAATGACAGGGACCCTGGTTTCTGTCTCCTCGTGTCTCGCACAGTGACGGGGACCCTGGTTTCTGTCTCGTCTCTCTTCCTGCAGTCAGTACAGACCGTGTTCAAGTCGCTGTCCTCTCTTGAGAAGACCGTGGAGAAGTGTGCGATTGATCTGAATCCCGGAGGAAACAGGCTCGTCTTCCAACTGCACTGCAAATACGGTAAAGAGAGGGGGAGGGGGAGAGAGAGAGAGAGAGAGAGAGAGACTGAGACTGAGGGGGGGGGGAAGACACAATCACACACACAAACACACAGGCAGACAGACTGACAGGCTAGAGATACTTGATGAAGAAGAAAGGTTAGTAATTAACTGAAATCTAGAGTCGTGTGTGTTTGTGTGTTGAATATCCTGCCTGTGTGTGAACTACATTTCCCATCATCCTCCTGCTCACACATGTAACTGAGATGGATTCACCAGCCAGCAGGAGGATGATGGGAAATGTAGTTCCGAGAGGTCCATGCGGGTACACGGGAAGCCATCTTGAGAGGCAGTGGAGGGCAGTTTTAAAAGTTTTTAAAAAAGTGGTTGAAAATGTAAAAAAAAAAAAAAAATTAATACCTACGCCTGGGAACCTGTAACACAATACAATAGTCCTGATGTGCCCTTTAATCTGTCACTGCAGATATAACTCGCTGCGATGCTAACTTGCAGCCTCCTAGTTCATATTGGATTCTAGCAGTGTTATTATTATACACAGCCTCCTAGTTCATATTGTATTCTAGCAGTGTTATTATTATACACGGCATCCTAGTTCATATTGGATTCTAGCAGTGTTATTATTATACACGGCATCCTAGTTCATATTGTATTCTAGCAGTGTTATTATTATACACAGCCTCCTAGTTCATATTGTATTCTAGCAGTGTTATTATTATACACGGCATCCTAGTTCATATTGTATTCTAGCAGTGTTATTATTATACACGGCATCCTAGTTCATATTGTATTCTAGCAGTGTTATTATTATACACGGCATCCTAGTTCATATTGGATTCTAGCAGTGTTATTATTATACACAGCATCCTAGTTCATATTGGATTCTAGCAGTGTTATTATTATACACGGCATCCTAGTTCATATTGGATTCTAGCAGTGTTATTATTATACACGGCATCCTAGTTCATATTGTATTCTAGCAGTGTTATTATTATACACAGCATCCTAGTTCATATTGTATTCTAGCAGTGTTATTATTATACACGGCATCCTAGTTCATATTGTATTCTAGCAGTGTTATTATTATACACAGCATCCTAGTTCATATTGTATTCTAGCAGTGTTATTATTATACACGGCATCCTAGTTCATATTGTATTCTAGCAGTGTTATTATTATACACAGCATCCTAGTTCATATTGTATTCTAGCAGTGTTATTATTATACACAGCATCCTAGTTCATATTGGATTCTAGCAGTGTTATTATTATACACGGCATCCTAGTTCATATTGGATTCTAGCAGTGTTATTATTATACACGGCATCCTAGTTCATATTGTATTCTAGCAGTGTTATTATTATACACAGCATCCTAGTTCATATTGTATTCTAGCAGTGTTATTATTATACACGGCATCCTAGTTCATATTGTATTCTAGCAGTGTTATTATTATACACGGCATCCTAGTTCATATTGTATTCTAGCAGTGTTATTATTATACACAGCATCCTAGTTCATATTGTATTCTAGCAGTGTTATTATTATACACACGGCATCCTAGTTCATATTGTATTCTAGCAGTGTTATTATTATACACGGCATCCTAGTTCATATTGGATTCTAGCAGTGTTATTATTATACACAGCATCCTAGTTCATATTGTATTCTAGCAGTGTTATTATTATACACGGCATCCTAGTTCATATTGTATTCTAGCAGTGTTATTATTATACACGGCATCCTAGTTCATATTGTATTCTAGCAGTGTTATTATTATACACGGCATCCTAGTTCATATTGTATTCTAGCAGTGTTATTATTATACACAGCATCCTAGTTCATATTGTATTCTAGCAGTGTTATTATTATACACGGCATCCTAGTTCATATTGTATTCTAGCAGTGTTATTATTATACACGGCATCCTAGTTCATATTGTATTCTAGCAGTGTTATTATTATACACGGCATCCTAGTTCATATTGTATTCTAGCAGTGTTATTATTATACACGGCATCCTAGTTCATATTGGATTCTAGCAGTGTTATTATTATACACGGCATCCTAGTTCATATTGGATTCTAGCAGTGTTATTATTATACACGGCATCCTAGTTCATATTGTATTCTAGCAGTGTTATTATTATACACGGCATCCTAGTTCATATTGTATTCTAGCAGTGTTATTATTATACACGGCATCCTAGTTCATATTGTATTCTAGCAGTGTTATTATTATACACGGCATCCTAGTTCATATTGTATTCTAGCAGTGTTATTATTATACACGGCATCCTAGTTCATATTGTATTCTAGCAGTGTTATTATTATACACGGCATCCTAGTTCATATTGGATTCTAGCAGTGTTATTATTATACACGGCATCCTAGTTCATATTGGATTCTAGCAGTGTTATTATTATACACGGCATCCTAGTTCATATTGGATTCTAGCAGTGTTATTATTATACACGGCATCCTAGTTCATATTGTATTCTAGCAGTGTTATTATTATACACGGCATCCTAGTTCATATTGTATTCTAGCAGTGTTGTTATTATCAGCGCTGACTTTAAACTGCCCTGTGTTTAAATATGAAGCTTGCATTGTAACCCTGTCTGTGCTGCCCTGTGACACCTGGGTGGGTCTCCTGGGGTAAAGCAGGGGGCTGATGGCTGAACTGGTAAGATATTTGTAGATGGATATCATGTGAAACACAGTCCTGTTCTGTGTGTTTCTCTCAGGAATCACGAAGACTCACAATCTAGCTTTCCAGGAGAGCGAGTCTCTGCAGCCTGTCTTTGACAAGGATGGATACACCAGTGTGCTCCGAGCCCAGCCCAGGTGAGTCGAGGAACTGCAGCTCCCAGCATGCCCCTGCACCCGCAGCAACAACCAGGGAGGGTGATGGGAGCCGTAGTTCTTTATAAGGACAGTTGTAAGGACAGGCTTGGCTGCATACTGTGTGTGTGTTTACACTGGAAACATGCCTATGGAAATAATCAGAATATAAACTACAGCTCCCAGCATACCTCTGCACTGCAGTAAGGGTGATGTGAGATGTTGTTTTTATTCTGATTCTGTCTCTAGCCGTGTTTCCATTGTAAACTCACACTGTCTTATAGCTGCCCTTATGAAGAACTACAGATCCCAGCATCCCTCACTGTCGCTGCCAGTGCATAGGCCTGCTTGGAGCTGTACTGCATTTTATTTATTTATTTTTTGTAGTTTTAATTTTGTTCTGCACTTGTATTCACCTGCTCTCTGCCGCCCCCTGCAGGCTTCAGGTGGTGCTTGTTTTGACCTGCTCTCTGCCGTCCCCTGCAGGCTGCTGGCGGACATGGTGGTGCATTTCCCACCCTCGCTGGAGGAAGTGAACGTGACGGTGAGCAGAGAACGAATGCAGCTCAGAAACCACCTGGAGGATGAGCAAGGTAGCGGATTGATTATACACTGAGAGACCCACTGAGAGAGACACACACACTAAGAGACACTGAGACACACACACTGAGAGACACACTGAGACACACACACACACACACAAAGAGACACACACACACACACAAAGAGACATGCACTGAGACACTGATACAGAGACATACACTGACACGCACACACTGAGACACGCACTGAGATTGACACACACACATATATATATAAATACACTGCGGTCAAATATGTGTGAAGAACTACAGCTCCCAGCATCCCTCTCTGCCGGTGCTGCTGCAGAGGCATGCTGGGAGCTGTAGTTCTATCTGCGGATTCCCTCTCCAGACGCTTCCAAGATGATGCTGACTGAGATGAGTCTCGATGCAGACGAGTTTGAGAGCTTCCAGGTTCGAGAGGAGACTGGAATCACCTTCTGCCTGAAAGAACTCCGGGTGAGAGATCCTGAATTCCTGAAGAGAGGCGCCCCTGACCTGGGAATCAGACTCCCGCTGCACAGCAGTGTGATCCAGTCCTGATTTCACTAGGAGTTTAATAATCAGACTCCCGCTGCACAGCAGTGTGATCCAGCCCTGATCCAGTCCTAGGAGTTTAAGGAGTTTAGACTCCCGCTGCACAGCAGTGTGATCCAGTCCTGCTTTCATTAGGAGTTTAATAATCAGACTCCCGCTGCACAGCAGTGTGATCCAGTCCTGCTTTCACTAGGAGTTTAATAATCAGACTCCCGCTGCACAGCAGTGTGATCCAGTCCTGCTTTCATTAGGAGTTTAATAATCAGACTCCCGCTGCACAGCAGTGTGATCCAGTCCTGCTTTCACTAGGAGTTTAATAATCAGACTCCCGCTGGAGTTATAGTTTCTAATATCAGGTAATCTGGGGCTTGTTGGCAAACTAGTCTATGATAATTTGATTTATATTGTCTCGGTGTCGGGGGTCGCCCTCTAGAGAGAAGGGAGAGAAACTGGCTCCATGTTGGCTCCATTGTGGAGCCGGCCCCTGTGTAAAGTATAGAAGAGGTGGAGCCAAGATGGCCGACACTGAGCTGCGGTTTCCTGTCCCCGACACTCCCAAAAAATAATAATTGCTATTAGTTGTAGTAATAGTGTTTTGGTTCTTATTGTTATTATTGTTGTTCTTATCTGCAGGGTCTCCTGAGTTTCGCGGAGTCCTCTGGGTTGCCTGTCACTATGTACTTTGATGAACCAGGGAGGTATGAAAACTGAACAACTAATAGATCCGTCTGTCTGTCTGTCAGTCTCTCTTACATTTTCACTCCTCTCTAGAGAAGCGCTCGTCCGACTGTGATGAAACTCACTCAGGACCTTCTTCAGCTCACAAGCTATTGAGAGGAGCAGAATCTGGGGGTGTGTGGAGGCTGTCTGCCTGTGTTATGAAGCCCTCCTCTCTCTCTCTCTCTCTCTCTCTCTCAGGCCAGTGGTATTTGGGCTGGATGACCCGGTTCTGGAGGTTAATTTTGTTCTGGCCACTCTGTCAGATGAGGAGACCACAACCCACAGGGAGAGGAACCGGAGGTAGGGGGGAGGGGGGAGGAGAGGAGAGAGGAGAGAGGAGTGAGGAGTGGGAAGGGGAATATATTTTTTTTATAATTTTGGGGTTTTTTGCTCTCAGTCACCCCCCTCAGGCCAACACCAGCCATGATGACGACTTCCTGAGCGATGACATGGACAGCTATATGATCGCCATGGAGACCAGCGCTGTAGACGGGGCAGAGGCACAGCCCTGCAGTACCCGGTCTGACCACAGGAGGGAACCTGCCACCACAGCCTGCAATACCGGGTCTGACCAGAGGAGGGAGCCTGCCACCACAGCCTGCAGTACCGGGTCTGACCAGAGGAGGGGGTCGGAGAGCGAGGAAGAGGCGTTACCCGGGACCCCTCCGCAAAAGAGAGTAAGCAAAGAAAACGATTATAACAGCGCTGTGAGGTTCGATAAAGGGGCGTTCAGACAGAAAATAGCAGGCACTTTTTTACACAGAGAATCGCGAGGGTATGGAATCAACTCCCCAGTAATGTTGTTGAAGCCGACACCCTGGGATCCTTCAAGAAGCTGCCTGATGAGACTCTGGGATCAATAAGCTAACAACCAAACGAGCAAGATGGGCCGAGTGGCCTCCTCTCGTCTGTAAACTTTCTTGCGTGTGTGTGTGTGTGTGGAGTAAACTGTTGCTCTGTATTACTCTATATTTCTCTCTCTGTATATTAATCTATATTTCTTTCTCTCTGTATTAATCTGTATCTCTCTCTGTGTATTACACTATGGTGTTTTGTGTCAACATTGAATTGTTTTGTGTATTACACCCGTGTGTGTGTATATATTCCTGTATTAAACTCTCTCCCTCTGTGGCTACTTTCTTTCTCTTTCTTTATATTTGTCTGTGTGTCTCCTGGGCACAGCACTATGTGAGTGATGTACGTATTGATCTCTCTCTCTCTCTCTCCTCAGTTCCGCTCTCTATTCTTCGGTTCCGTCCTCTCCCCTTACTCCCAGGGAGCCAATCAGACGATTCGGAGCCAGGAAGTGCTCGCCGAAGCCAGCGACAGTGACCCAGAGGAACAGGAAATAACTAAGAAGTAAAAAAAGAAAGAAAGAACGGAGCGACCCCCCCCCCCCCCCCCCCCCCGGGGGAGAATTTCAAACTGGGGGGGGGGGTTGGGGGGAGTCAGATTAACACCAAAAAAGCCCAGGCTTTGAATTTATTACTATGAATAGCACTGCCGACTCGTTATCGCCTCCCTGCTGGTGGAGGGGGAGTAGTGCAGGCGGTCCTGCGCATGCAGGTCACAGATTAACTCCTGCTCCTATTATCATGAAACTTGCATGTAAGAGAGGTAGACTCGAGCCACACCAATCAATCGATCAGTAAATAAATGAGACTGATTTTGTCATCAATATAGAGCGAGTTTGAGTTTTATTATGAAAGCATTTTGACACGAATTACAGCAGATGAATTACACCCCGTACAAACCCACTGGAACTCACAGAACTGATCACTTATTGATCCGTGCAAAGTAAAATCACACCCCCTCGTGACTGAGCCATTTATTAATTACCCGTGGCTGTTAGTTAGCGAACCTCACTTAAACATTCATCGAAACGATCAATAAAAAACTGTTAGGTGAAACAGTCCAGTCCAGCAGCCCAGCTCTAGTTTGGGCTCGGTTTGATGTCACGATGCGATATCCTTAATGCTTATCAGAGACTCGCAGAATTAAAAGCTATGTCAAAACTGCTCGCTGTCTCGTCTGTTACTTGTAGATTCTTCTGGGTTCACTGAGAATAATTCCACCTTCCTTTAGCGCAGCACGAAACCTCTGCATCTGAAAAATAATTTAAAAGAGTTTCTATATTATACAGAACAAGCACGATTCAGACAGCCCCCCTGAGCTTCAATCTGCATAGTTTTATATATTATACAGCAACACCAAACACGATTCAGACAGCCCCCCTGAGAATCTGCATAGTTTTATATATTATACAGCAACACCAAACACGATTCAGACAGCCCCCCTGAGCTTCAATCTGCATAGTTTTATATATTATACAGCAACACCAAACACGATTCAGACAGCCCCCTACAGCAACACCAAACACGATTCAGACAGCCCCCCTGAGCTTCAATCTGCATAGTTTAATATATTATACAGCAACACCAAACACGATTCAGACACCCCCCTGAGCTTCAATCTGCATAGTTTTATATATTATACAGCAACACCAAACACGATTCAGACAGCCCCCCTGAGCTTCAATCTGCATAGTTTTATATATTATACAGCAACACCAAACACGATTCAGACAGCCCCCCTGAGCTTCAATCTGCATAGGCACAGCTCTGAAGTGGACATGCTGTACCCCGGATTCGAGGCAGCGCTGTGCCAGCACCCTGCCCACGCTCTCGCTGGCCATGACGTCCCGGGTGCAGTACAGGTGCCTCTTCACAGCCCACTCCTGCGTGGAGGCAGAGACCACCACCTCCCCAGAGGGAACGTGCTCCACGTGGGCTGAGATGTGGTGCTGGGAGCGCTGAACACACAGCCTGGAGAGAGAGAGAGAGTGTGTGAGAGAGAGGAGAAGAGAGAGTGTGTGAGAGAGAGGAGAGGCACAGGAATACAGCCTAGAGAGAGAGGAGAGGCAGTCTAGATAGAGACAGGGTGATTATAGTTTTCGGTGTTTGTTTTCCTTCTCTCTCCCTCCCTTTAAACCTCAATTAACAACTTAACCGAACAGCAGACTGTTCAAAATTAGCCAACGCACTGCTGGAAACTAACGCAGTGGAAATGAATAAGCTGAATCAGATTAGAGGCGGATGGAAAAGCAGGATCAGATAGAATCGGGGGAGATCAATGCACGTCATTTGTGAGCTCGATCAAGACATGAAGGCTACAAAGAAACAGCTTCCTTTGGGAATTAGCGTTTGATTAAGAAAGCGAGTCGGCTCAGGGTTAAAAAGAGCATCACGCGATCAAAAACAAACACGGAAAACTGGGAGCCCTGATTATAATCATATAGATGAACAGAGACAGAGAGTCATAATATAGATAAACAGACAGATTCATAATCATATAGATAAACAGATAGACAGCGATTTATAATCATATAGTTAGGTAAAGAGAGCCAGATTCATAATCATATAGATAACAGATAGATTCATAATCATATAGACAGATAAACAGATTCATAATCACTGATAAACAAAGACAGAGAATCATATAAACAGACAGATTCATAATCATACAGATAAACAGATAGGCAGAGACTCAATCATATAGCTAGATAAACAGAGATTCATAATCACAGCTATATAAACAAATAGAGAGATTCATAAGCAGCCCAACTTCGCTGGCGCATCACAAAAACTGGAGAGTACATGGAGGGTGATCTGTAAAGATGTGTCACACTGGCACCCCCCCTCACCTCACCTGTGCCAGCAAGCCCTACTCGGCCACACTGTCTCCCAGCCCCGGTCCTTCATCGCCAACGACATGCGCTCCAGGTTTCTGGGGTTCCGGTTCACGAATCGGGGGTTCACCAGCTCCGCACTGCCCCCCGGGACCCGCTGCCCCACCTCGCCGCTCTCCCCCTCCCCGTCGCGGGGCCGCGGAGACACGGAACTGGAGGAGAAGCGCACAGCTAGAGACAGAGAGACGAGAGACGCTCACACAGTCAGCACGGTACTGGACATTAATATCATCAACCACAAGCTATACAGAGGATCAGAGTCTGGAGATAAGGGGGGCTCTGTCTGTCTGTCTGTCTGCAACTTTAATGAAACTAAACTCTTTTCAGAGTGCAGTAAACTAACACAGACTCCAAGAAGAAGGGATTATATTGCAGCATCAAACATTCACTCACACTGTCTATTACACTGTAGTCCGAATTGTCTTCCACTGTACAAAGAACTACAGCTCCCATCACCCCCTCTTTACTACTAGCTAGCTTGAGGCATGCTGGGAGCTGTAGTTTTTTTTTTTTTTTTTTTTTAATTACATTTTCACCCATACAGAGATTTTTGGTTAGAAAAAAATAACTACACAGACGTAACACGTACAGCTAACTGGTCAAAACGTTTTGCATCACCTTGAATTTTAGGATTGAGACAAAATAAAAATAAAATCAACAATTTTTCCATTAACAACAGGCTTCTCAAGCCAGATTAGAAACCGAACAGCGACACACGGGGACAAAACACAATGAACGGGGGGGGGGGGGGGGGAGAGGAGCAAAAAACTACATTATCATCTTCATCAGGTGTTATTATCAGCAGATTCATTCTGTAAGAATATATTTTACCCGTTGCTGTCCCTGCGTCCTTCAAATCCACGCCAGCCGACAACGAACCGCCGAAAACTCTCCACTTCCCACGAATTCCTCTCAAAAGAGACATTCCCCCGGTATCTAGAGTCTACTGAAAACCAGCTGCCGTTTATATCTGTGTTTTCTTTTTTATGTTCAAAATCTAAACAGAAAAATAGATTGTTTTGTTTTCACATGCAGCGCATACACACGCCGTTTGAAGGCGCGGCCATCTTTAGTACTGCCGGCGACCTCTGGCTTCACAGGAGGAGGTGGGAAAAGAGAGCCGCCATCTTTGTTAATGGCAAATAGTCTCTATTTATTTGAAGTTGCCTGTGGGAGGGATATTGATGAAACACAGATAGGACGGGCATGCGTAACGATTTTAAATGGTAATTTTACTTTAGATTAAGAGATAGTGCTATTCAAATTGCAAACACAAAGACGTTAAAATTAATAGATTAATCCCTCTCTCTCTCTCTCTCTCTCTCTCTCTCTCTCTCTCTCTCTCTCTCTCTCTCTCTATATATATATATATATATATATATATATATATATATATATATATACTATATATATATATATATATATATATATATATATATATATATATATAAAATTTTCTGTACAAGTAGTGGAAAATCTAGCGCTATATATCGTTAAACGTAATATTTACAGTAAACAGGAGGCGTGGTTTGGCTGACGGGGCGGGGCTATGCTAATTTACTGTTATATGCAAAATATTACCTTGGGGGGCGTGGCTAGCGAGGCCCCCACCCCCTCCTCTTACTCGCCTTCCCAACACGAAGTGACACAGAGACGAGAGTTTAATCAGCGCAGCTAAATGGGAAATATTGAAATCCAAATATAAACGAGAACAGGTAAGGCGAACGTTTATGTGAATCAAAAAAGAGCTTAGATTACCTGATAGAGATAATAAAGAGGCCGCTGGAGAGAAGGAAAACGAGCCCGCTTGATTTTAAATAGCGATAATAAAAGTTATATATTTGTATATTGGGCGTAAAACGGGAGACAGAAAAACTGAAGTTAGAAACATCTTTTCGGTTTAATCTGTTTTTGCTGTTTCGATTGCGGATTAAGAAGACATTTAAACCGTGCTACTGTTTAGGGATTTGAGTAAATTGGATTTGCAGATTTTGGGAAAATAAATACGCGAATAAATAGATCTCCGTCGCACAAACGATGATTTTTAAAACGGTTTGTTTATTTTGAAGCGAAGTATTTCTCAGTATCCTGATAGAGAGAAACGAAACGCCACAGAGGAGAAAGTCAGCAGGGCTCGGGCGTTTTAATTTAAACGAATTAAAAAGTTACAAACTGGGAAAAACTGGTTTGAAGGTTTGGGTAAATCTGCGTGCGTAGGACTCGCGTTTAACACGGCGGTCTGTAGCGCTGTAGTAATGCAGAAATCAATCTACCGACATACTGTGCAGTATCTCTATCTATCTATCTATCTATCTATCTATCTATCTATCTATCTATCTATCTATCTCTGTCTGTCTATCTATCTATCTATCTATCTATCTATCTATCTATCTATCTATCTATCTATCTATCTATCTATCTATCTATCTATCTATCTGTCTGTCTGTCTGTCTGTCTGTCTGTCTATGTATCTACGAGAAGACATCTTTGTGTTTGAGTTAGTTTACTACATTCTGAAAAGAGTTGACCCTTCTGTGCATTTGATCTCGGGAGTATGCAGCGGTGTGGACTGTCCAGTTTGTTTAAATTGCTCAAAAACATGTGTTCTATGTGGTATTTCTTCCTGCTGTATGTCTCCTATCCACTACGGTGCAGTGTTGCAGGGGGCAGGTTAATAGCGGCTCCACTCCGGTGTACAGAGCAGAGGGAGGCTGTTCAGAGAGTATAAGAGCCTCTCTTTCTCTGCTCTACCAGCACAGAGCAGAGGGAGGTTGTTCAGAGACTATAAGAGCCTCTCGTTCTCTGCTCCATCAGCACAGAGCAGAGGGAGGCTGTTCAGAGAGTATAAGAGCCTCTCTTTCTCTGCTCCATCAGCACAGAGCACAGAGCAGAGGGAGGCTGTTCAGAGAGTAGAATAGCCTGTCTTTCTCTGCTCCACCAGCACAGAGCAGAGGGAGGCTGTTCAGAGAGTATAAGAGCCTCCCTTTCTCTTTGCTCCACCAGCACAGAGCACAGAGCAGAGGGAGGCTGTTCAGAGAGTATAAGAGCCTCTCTTTCTCTGCTCCACCAGCACAGAGCACAGAGCAGAGGGAGGCTGTTCAGAGAGTATAAGAGCCTCTCTTTCTCTGCTCCACCAGCACAGAGCACAGAGCAGAGGGAGGCTGTTCAGAGAGTATAAGAGCCTCTCTTTCTCTGCTCCACCAGCACAGAGCAGAGGGAGGCTGTTCAGAGAGTAGAAGAGCCTCTCTTTCTCTGCTCCACCAGCACAGAGCACAGAGCAGAGGGAGGCTGTTCAGAGAGTAGAAGAGCCTCTCTTTCTCTGCTCCACCAGCACAGAGCAGAGGGAGGCTGTTCAGAGAGTATAAGAGCCTCCCTTTCTCTGCTCCACCAGCACAGAGCAGAGGGAGGCTGTTCAGAGAGTATAAGAGCCTCCCTTTCTTTCTCTGCTCCACCAGCACAGAGCACAGAGCAGAGGGAGGCTGTTCAGAGAGTATAAGAGCCTCTCTTTCTCTGCTCCACCAGCACAGAGCAGAGGGAGGCTGTTCAGAGAGTATAAGAGCCTCTCTTTCTCTGCTCCACCAGCACAGAGCAGAGGGAGGCTGTTCAGAGAGTATAAGAGCCTCTCTTTCTCTGCTCCACCAGCACAGAGCAGAGGGAGGCTGTTCAGAGAGTATAAGAGCCTCCCTTTCTTTTCTCTGCTCCACCAGCACAGAGCAGAGGGAGGCTGTTCAGAGAGTATAAGAGCCTCCCTTTCTCTTTCTCTTTCTGCTCCACCAGCACAGAGCAGAGGGAGGCTGTTCAGAGAGTATAAGAGCCTCTCTTTCTCTGCTCCACCAGCACAGAGCACAGAGCAGAGGGAGGCTGTTCAGAGAGTAGAAGAGCCTCTCTTTCTCTGCTCCACCAGCACAGAGCAGAGGGAGGCTGCTCAGAGAGTAGAAGAGCCTCTCTTTCTCTTTCTCTCCTGTTATCTCCCAGCAGCTTGTTGCTAAACTTCAGGCAAATTTGAGACTTCCTTCTGTTATTTCCTTTGTTTATACAGAAATGACTCCTAGGGCAATCTGCTTTCTAAATCTGCTCAGATCGCAAAAAACAAAACAGAGAAAACAACACAAAGACGCTTGCCTGCCCCCTGCTCCCTGACCCTGGACCCCCGGCCCCAAAGTGACCCCCCCCACCCCTGCTGGTGGGGGGGTATATCACGTGCAGCCGGTCGCTGCAGGTCGTGCTCAGGTCACACGTCCACAGATATCTGGAGACACTGATCCCATCCTCACAAAACTTACTGTGAACTTTATTTGGCGGAAGATATTGAGAGGATCTGAATCTGGGGGTACAGGGGGGTGTCTGTCTGTCTGTCTGTCTGTCACTCTTACACGTTCACACATATCTAGAGAAGCACTAGTCCGATTGTGGTGCAACTTGGTGCTGGACCCATATAGCTCAGGGAGGTGGAAATCACATGAGATTAATGGAACTGTTTTATCAGATGCAAACTTACAGGGGATGGGAACCAGACTCCCGCTGCACAGCAGTGTGATCCGGTCCTGCTTTCACTAGGAGTTTAATAATCAGACTCCCGCTGCACAGCGGTGTGATCCAGTCCTGCTTTCACTAGGAGTTTAATAATCAGACTCCCGCTGCACAGCAGTGTGATCCAGTCCTGCTTTCACTAGGAGTTTAATAATCAGACTCCCGCTGCACAGCGGTGTGATCCAGTCCTGCTTTCACTAGGAGTTTAATAATCAGACTCCCGCTGCACAGCAGTGTGATCCAGTCCTGCTTTCACTGGGAGTTTAATAATCAGACTCCCGCTGCACAGCGGTGTGATCCAGTCCTGCTTTCACTAGGAGTTTAATAATCAGACTCCCGCTGCACAGCAGTGTGATCCAGTCCTGCTTTCACTAGGAGTTTAATAATCAGACTCCCGCTGCACAGCAGTGTGATCCAGTCCTGCTTTCACTAGGAGTTTAATAATCAGACTCCCGCTGCACAGCAGTGTGATCCGGTCCTGCTTTCACTAGGAGTTTAATAATCAGACTCCCGCTGCACAGCAGTGTGATCCAGTCCTGCTTTCACTAGGAGTTTAATAATAAGACACACCTGAGCTTGTTACCTAGACACACTGGGGGCTGATCAAGCTGGTGGTGGTTAAACCTGTCTTGCTAAGCTTTTTATAATACAGCTGGCAATCTGCTGGACTCTTAGTGCTGTGTTTTGGGTGTGTCGCAGTAATCCAAGACTGGCTAGCTTTCCCCTTGTTTATCTATTGAATTGATAGCGCTGTTTGTCGAGGGAAATTTACCTTTTTTCGTACTTTGCCCTGGTAATCTCATTGCCGTGGGTGCAGAGGCATGCTGGGAACTGTAGTCCTAGCCAGGGCTGTACTGATTCACAATACAATAACTACGGCAGCGCAGCTAGAAATGAAGAGCAGCTCCTGAACTCACAGTCAAAGCAACACAGAATGAGCAAGAACAATGTAATACAGCCCAGCCCAGAGCGTTGCAGTTAAAGAACTACAGCTCCCAGCATCCCTCGCCATTGTCGCGGGTGCAGAGGCATGCTGGGAGCTGTAGTCCTAGAACTCACAGTCAAAGGAAGAGCGAAGGGAAGCTGTGTTTGCTTCTCAAGACAGGTAAGAGAAAGGGTTTTGACAGACTGCAGGTTTCAAAAGCCTCGCAGTGTGGCCGAGACCATTGCAAACGTCTTATTGACAGTGCTGATTTTCCCTGCAACTATCTTCTCCTGATCCCGGCTCAGGACTTTCCCTAATTTGGAAGCATGGGGTGGGGGGTGGTTTCTAGGAATGCTGGATAACGCTGCATTCCTGGGCTGTTACACATCCATCAAGTCCCTGTAGGATTTTAAAAATAGTTTTGGGCAGATTTTCTGCTGGCGCTGCCTTATAAGCTGATGTTTGAGAAACTGTGTGTCACTGTCAACGTTTCCTCTGCAACAAAATAACAGACCTTTTTGAGAAAGTTTTATTGTGTAGAAAAGTTTCCAAAGTAAAAAAAAGTGTAAGAAAGCACAGTGAAAGCATAGGGAAGCATTGTAAAGCACAGAGAGGTGTGGTAAAGCATAGGGAAGCACTGTAAAGCACAGAGAGGTCTGGTAAAGCACAGGGAAGCATTGTAAAGCACAGAGAGGTCTGGTAAAGCACAGGGAAGCATTGTAAAGCGCAGAGAGGTCTGGTAAAGCATAGGGAAGCATTGTAAAGCACAGAGAGGTCTGGTAAAGCACAGGGAAGCATTGTAAAGCACAGAGAGGTCTGGTAAAGCATAGGGAAGCATTGTAAAGCACAGAGAGGTCTGGTAAAGCACAGGGAAGCATTGTAAAGCACAGAGAGGTCTGGTAAAGCATAGGGAAGCATTGTAAAGCACAGAGAGGTCTGGTAAAGCATAGGGAAGCATTGTAAAGCACAGAGAGGTCTGGTAAAGCATAGGGAAGCATTGTAAAGCACAGAGAGGTCTGGTAAAGCATAGGGAAGCATTGTAAAGCACAGAGAGGTCTGGTAAAGCATAGGGAAGCATTGTATAGCACAGAGAGGTCTGGTAAAGCATAGGGAAGCATTGTAAAGCACAGAGAGGTCTGGTAAAGCATAGGGAAGCATTGTAAAGCACAGGGAGGTCTGGTAAAGCACAGGGAAGCATTGTAAAGCACAGAGAGGTCTGGTAAAGCACAGGGAAGCATTGTAAAGCACAGAGAGGTCTGGTAAAGCATAGGGAAGCATTGTAAAGCACAGAGAGGTCTGGTAAAGCATAGGGAAGCATTGTAAAGCACAGAGAGGTCTGGTAAAGCATAGGGAAGCATTGTAAAGCACAGAGAGGTCTGGTAAAGCATAGGAAAGCATTGTAAAGCACAGAGAGGTCTGGTAAAGCATAGGGAAGCATTGTGAAGCGCAGAGAGATCTGGTAAATCATAGGGAAGCATTGTAAAGCACAGAGAGGTGTGGTAAAGCATAGGGAAGCATTGTAAAGCACAGAGAGGTCTGGTAAAGCATAGGGAAGCATTGTAAAGCACAGAGAGGTCTGGTAAAGCACAGGGAAGCATTGTAAAGCGCAGAGATGTCTGGTAAAGCATAGGGAAGCATTGTAAAGCACAGAGAGGTCTGGTAAGGCATAGGGAAGCATTGTAAAGCACAGAGAGGTCCGGTAACGCACAGTTAAAAGGGATTACTGTGCAAACCTTTCTAAGGAAAGGCAGGCTGCAGAATCAGCTTTCTATGTTGGATGAGGTCACTGCCGTTTATTACACGCAGACCAAGCTGCTGCCATGGCAACACAGCAGGGTGTCACATTACAGAGTTGCGTGTAGCGTGGGGAAAAAAGGGGTTGGCCCTTCTAAAAGAATCCTTCCTTTGAGAATCTGATACTCTCAGTAAGTTCTGCTAAGAAACATTATTACAAAGTTTCACAAGAATGAGATCAGCGCTTCTCCATATATTTGTTAGCCAGGGCTGGACCGATTCACAATACAATAACTATGGCAGCGCAGCTAGAACTGAAGAGCAGCTCCTGAACTCAGTCAAAGCAGCACAGACTGAGTAAAACAATGTAAAACAGCCCAGCTCATTGCAGTTAAAGAACTACAGCTCCCAGCATCCCTCGCCATTGCCGTGGGTGCAGAGGCATGCTTTCTCTCGGCTCACGGTTTAAACATTAACTCAGGCTGTGGAAGAGAGCATATCTGCTTCGTTTGCACAGCCAGCTGTGATGTCATTCCTGAGAGTAAACGTGTGAATCTCACAGGAGAAGCCTGAGCTGTAAACAGAGTCTGAGTCAGTTTGAGGGGAGGGGAGGGGCTGTCTGTCGGTCTGTCTCTCTGTAACTGTATATCTGTCTATCCCTTTCTTTATCTAACACTGAGCTCCTCAAACACACTGAGCTTCTCAACACTGCAGCCACACTGCAGCTTTTCTTTATCTAACCACTGAGCTCCTCAAACCCACTGCCTTCCACACTGCAGCCCAGCGCTTTCTTTATCAAACCACTGAGCTCCTCAAACCCACTGCCTTCCACACTGCAGCCCAGCGCTTTCTTTATCAAACCACTGAGCTCCTCAAACCCACTGCCTTCCACACTGCAGCCCAGCGCTTTCTTTATCAAACCACTGAGCTCCTCAAACCCCACTGCCTTCCACACTGCAGACCAGCGCTTTCTCTATCTAACCACTGAGCTCCTCAAACCCACTGCCTTCCACACTGCAGCCCAGCGCTTTCTCTATCTAACCACTGAGCTCCTCAAACCCACTGCCTTCCACACTGCAGCCCAGCGCTTTCTTTATCAAACCACTGAGCTCCTCAAACCCCCCCCCCCCCCCTCTCTCTCGTTACAAACTCAACTCGGTTTTAAATGTTTTCAAGTAACAAGAAGAACAAAAAAACAAAATAATTTGAACAACAAACATCTGCTTTTGATTTTAAAACGATCGTTTTTGTTTTCTGGCAAGATTCTCTGACAAAATGACTGAGGTAATTCATAACTACATGGACTTTTGCCCTGTCGCTATGCCATACCCCCGCCCTCCCCTCCCTCCATCTCCTTCCCACTCACTCCCCCCTCCTATTCTAAAGAATCTTGGATCAGCGCTCCTTTAAATGGAGGGGCCAGTGATCCTGTTAATAAAGCTAATAAGAGGTGAGAGAATGGATTTTAAAGATGGTCAGCGCTCCTGTAAAGGGAGGGGTCAGTGATCCTGTTAATAAAGCTAATAAGAGGTGAGAGAATGGATTTTAAAGATGGTCAGCGCTCCTGTAAAGGGATGGGTCAGTGATCCTGTTAATAAAGCTAATAAGAGGTGAGAGAATGGATTTTAAAGATGGTCAGCGCTTCTGTAAAGGGAGGGGCCAGTGATCATGTTAATAAAGCTAATAAGAGGTGAGAGAATGGATTTTAAAGATGGTCAGCGCTCCTTTAAAGGGAGGGGCCAGTGATCCTGTTAATAAAGCTAATAAGAGGTGAGAGAATGGATTTTAAAGATGGTCAGCGCTCCTGTAAAGGGAGGGGCCAGTGATCCTGTTAATAAAGCTAATAAGAGGTGAGAGAATGGATTTTAAAGATGGTCAGCGCTCCTTTAAAGGGAGGGGTCAGTGATCCTGTTAATAAAGCTAATAAGAGGTGAGAGAATGGATTTTAAAGATGGTCAGCGCTCCTTTAAAGGGAGGGGTCAGTGATCCTGTTAATAAAGCTAATAAGAGGTGAGAGAATGGATTTTAAAGATGGTCAGCGCTCCTTTAAAGGGAGGGGTCAGTGATCCTGTTAATAAAGCTAATAAGAGGTGAGAGAATGGATTTTAAAGATGGTCAGCGCTCCTGTAAAGGGAGGGGTCAGTGATCCTGTTAATAAAGCTAATAAGAGGTGAGAGAATGGATTTTAAAGATGGTCAGCGCTCCTTTAAAGGGAGGGGCCAGTGATCCTGTTAATAAAGCTAATAAGAGGTGAGAGAATGGATTTTAAAGATGGTCAGCGCTCCTGTAAAGGGAGGGGCCAGTGATCCTGTTAATAAAGCTAATAAGAGGTGAGAGAATGGATTTTAAAGGTGGTCAGCGCTCCTGTAAAGGGAGGGGCCAGTGATCCTGTTAATAAAGCTAATAAGAGGTGAGAGAATGGATTTTAAAGGGAGGGGGTCAGTGATCCTGTTAATAAAGCTAATAAGAGGTGAGAGAATGGATTTTACAGATGGTCAGCGCTCCTGTAAAGGGAGGGGCCAGTGATCCTGTTAATAAAGCTAATAAGAGGTGAGAGAATGGATTTTAAAGATGGTCAGCGCTCCTGTAAAGGGAGGGGCCAGTGATCCTGTTAATAAAGCTAATAAGAGGTGAGAGAATGGATTTTAAAGATGGTCAGCGCTCCTGTAAAGGGAGGGGTCATTATCCTGTTAATAAAGCTAATAAGAGGTGAGAGAATGGATTTTAAAGGTGGTCAGCGCTCCTGTAAAGGGAGGGGTCAGTGATCCTGTTAATAAAGCTAATAAGAGGTGAGAAAATGGATTTTAAAGGTGGTCAGCGCTCCTTTCTTTATTTTCTAGAAATTATTTGTTTGTACGTCAGTTTTAGCCAGTTTCCATATTCAAATCAAAGATTTACATTTTATGAATATAGACAAAGAGACTGTGTGAGGAAGAGAGAAGGAGAGAGAAGGAAGAGAGAGCAGGGAGAGAGAAGAGGAGGGGAGAGAGGGAGGGGAGAGAGAAGAGGAGGGAGGAGAGGGAGAGGAGAGTTGAGAGGGGGGGAAGGAAGGAGAGGGATAAAGGATGGAGAGGGAGAGGGAGAGGGGAGGGAAAGGAGAGAGTAGAGTTGAGAGAGAGAGAGGGAGGGAAGGAAGGAGAGGGATGAAGGATGGAGAGAGATGAAGATGGAAGGCTGGAAAGAGATGAATGATGGAGTTGGATAGAGGGTGGAGGGGGACGGAGGGATGAAGGATGGAGGGATTGAGAGGGATCGAGGGTGTCTGTCAGCGTTATTAATATCATGTGATCAGTGTGGCTTTGGGGTGACTTGGGCCTGCCCTAACAAAACCGCTGCAGCGCCAGTTCAAAGATCAAACCAAACCAAACCACACCGGGGCCAGAACAAACAAGCTGCTCAAACAAACCACTAAACAAACCCAGTGCTGTGGCACAGCGACCAGGCAAGCCTGTACCTCAACCAGCCCTGTCTCCATTCCTCTCTCCTCTCTCATCCCACCCAGCTCAACCACAGCTTCGGGGATTTATAACTGTGCCCCGTCCTGTCCCATCCCGTCTCCAAACGAGCAGTAAATTCATCAATCTGGAGACGATCACGTTCTGAACGAATTTAGCCTGGGTGTGGAATTTTAACTCTATCCATGCTGTAAAGATAACAATGACAAAAATGTTTTTTTTTTTTTTTTTTATAAACTCAACAGTTCATTTAAATAATAATAATAATAATAATAATAATAATAATAATAATAATAATAATAATCAATACAGTACACACAGGGGCGGGGTTAACCCCATCTCGCATCATCGCTGGCCCCTCCCTTTAAAAGGCCGCTGTTTGTTTTAGATTTTTCAGAACTCTTTCTGGGTTGCAAGAGGGGGAGGAGCTAACATGGAGTCGGGGGCGGAGCCAGTGTCAGGCGTCTCCTCATTGGGCAGAGCCTCGTGTGCTGGGGACCAACCGATACCAGCCTTACCAGACTCCAGCTCCACCAGAGACAAAGAACTTCAAACCGGTTAGCAAAACTGTCCTCCAGATCTCTCTCTCTCTCTCTCTCTCTCTCTCTCTCTCTCTCTCCCCTTTCTCTCCTCCTCCCTCTCCCTCCCTCCTCTATCTCCTTTCTCTATCCTCTCCTCTCTGTCTCTCTCTCCTCCTCATCCCTTTGTATCTCTGTTCTCTATCCTCTCCTCTCTCCCTTTCTCTTCTCTCTCTCCCTTTCTCTTCTCTCTCTTTCTCTTCCCTTTCTATACACTCTTCCTTTTCTCTCTTTTCCCTTCTATCTTTTTTCTCTCTCCTCTCCCCTTTTTTCATTCTTTTTTCTCTCCCTTCTCCCTCTCTCTCATTTTCTTTTTCTCTTCCACTTTTAAACCATAATCAAGAAATAAAACTTTCCAAATTATTATTATTATTATTATTATTATTATTATTATTATTATTATTAGTAGTAGTATTAGTAGTATTAGTATTTATATTCCAGTGTAGTTGATTAGTATTAGTTATTAGTATTATTAGTTATTGTAGTTGAGAGTTAGGTTTTATTAGTATTATTAGTATTATTAGTATTATTATAAGTATATAAGGACCACATCAACTTCCAACCCTCCAATTATTATATTATTAATATTAAGTATTTATATTCCAACTCTCAGTGAGAGTAATAATAGGTTTCTATCATTATAGTATTATTAGTATTATAAATATTAGTAGTATTAAATCTCCACCCTAGTTGAGAGTCCAAAATAATCATTTATAATTATTAGTATATAAATATAAGGCCACAGTTGAACTCTTGGGACCCTCCAAAATATTATAATATTATTAGAATATAATTTATATATTCCGGTGTAGTTGAGAGTTGGAGGCGGTTATTATTATTAGTATTATTAGTATTATTAGTATTATTAGTATTTATATTCCGGTGTAGTTGAGAGTTGGGAGATTTACAGATAAATCATTTCATTTTTTTTTTTCGTCTTCAGCGGGAGCCTCGAAATCTCAGCTGCCCCCCAAACCAACCAAACCCAAAATCTCCCCCAAACCGGCCCACCTCCTCGTCACCCCGAAACCGGGTGGGGGGGCTCCCCCGAACCCCCAGGTCACTGAGCCCCCCCGCCGGTCCTCCCAGAGCAAGCTGCCATCCCACAATGCACCGGGGCCCTCCGAGCTGCCTTCCGCCCACAGGATGCATTGCCTGGCTGGTCCCAGACCCTACGGGAAACCGGCGAACCCCAACAGCGTCCGGATAGGATTCCCCAGGCAAGCGCAGAGCCCGGGGACCCCACAACTGACCCCCCCAGTCCCCACTTCAAAACCAGCCTCTCAGAAGAATCTCAGTAATAATAATAATAATAATAATAAGAATAATAATAATAAGAATGTTATTCCTCCATTCAGTTCCACTCCAAGCAACTCTGGACGTTCCCCAGACGGGAATTCGCCGGGAAAGGATGATCCCATTTTTCCAGATCCGGAAATCGATCCCTCCGGGAGAAGTCTCCCGAGCCCGGCGCATCTCGATTCCCAGAGGAAGTTGGAAATTGCAAGAGGGGAGGCAGAGCCGACCGCGGAGGGTTTGAAAATCTCCGGCTCGCAAGAAATCCAAACCCGACCCGGCTCTGCAAAACCGGCGCCAGCGGGAGGAAGAAACGAGGCTGGGGAACCGGAACGGGGGTCGAAACCCGGGAGTTGGCGAGAAACAAAAACCCTACAAAGTCCTGCCAGCGCGGTTCTCGGTTCCGCTCCAGAACCCGGCCCTGACTGCCAGTCGGAGCGCACCGGTCCCGCCAAGAAACTCTTCCACGTCAAGCAGGTCCGGGTGGGGAACGATCCGAAGAGGTTTCCCGGGACGACCGTCGACCAGGTGCTGGCCGAAATCCAGGAATCGAAAATGAGAAAGCGCAGAGAGAAAGGAGCGGGGGTCCGGGGTCCGGAATGCGATGCCGCATTTCAGCGGAGAGTTTGGGAAGCAGCGGGGCTCCCCGGGTTTTTTAAGGGAGCTCCCCAATACTCCTTTATGAAAAGGGGGAGCCAGGGAGGAGGTTTGGGGTCTTCGACTGGAGCAGGGGAGAATCCCATACTGGGACAGACCGGGGTGGGGAAGGAGGCTCCGAGATTGGAGTGCGGAACGGCTTTGATGAAAGATGACGGTTCAAGTGGAAAGATCTCTGGGTCAAATATCATTGTTGGCGATTCGGGATCAGTTGATGTTGACGATTCGATTTCTGGTGAGAATTTAGTTCTGGAATCATGGCGTGGCGATTTTAAACGAATTTCCGTTCCCGCTGATTCAAGTCCAGGAGATTCGAGATCAGTTCCAGATTTCCTCGATGATTCAGTTCCGGGTTCTGCTGAAAATAAAAGTCAGAAATCCGATTCAAATCAAAATCTAAGTCCTGGGGGTTTCAATTCAGAATCAAATCTGTGCGATTCAAAACCAAATCGAGTTACTGATTGTTCACCTCCTGCTGAAAATTTGGGTCTGAGAACAAATCTCAATGATTTCGTTCAAAATCAAAGTCCTTCTGATTCCACTGCAAGTCCTGTGACTGGTGATTTCGTTTCAGATTCAAGTCTCAATGATTTCAGACCAAATCAAATTGTAGATTGTTCAATTTCAAGTTCTGCTGAACAGTCAAGCCTCGAGCAAGATATTGACGATTCGAAACCAAATCAAATCAGTGATTATTCAGATGAAAAATCAAGTCCAGTTTCAGATCTCATTGATTCAATTCAAAATTCTGCAGATTTCATCTCCAGTCCAATTCCTGGTGACTTCATTCCAGAGTCAAGTCTGAAATCAGTAGCTGTTGGAGCTCCCAGTCCAATTGTGATCACTGGTGTTGATGAGAATTCAGAATCAAAATGTGACAATCTCGTTTGGAGTTCTGATTTCAGTCCGCTTGCAAGTCTTGGTGATTCCACCAGCCATCCCAGATTATCTGAGGATCCAGATCAAATTCAGGAACAAGATCTGCAGGTAAATCTCTCAATTATTATTATTTTTTTTACAATATCTTTAAACTAGATTTAAATGTAATCATTATTGTATTGTGACTCGGTACAGCCCTGGCTAGGACTACAGCTCCCAGCATGCCTCTACCCCCGCGGCAATGGCGAGGGATGCTGGGAGCTGTAGTTCTTCAACTGTAATGCGCTGGGCTGGGCTGTATTACATTGTTTTGTTCGGTCTGTGTTGCTTTGACTGTGAGTTCAGGAGCTGCTCTTCAGCTCTAGCTGCGCTGCTGTAGACACGCGAAACACGGGCTTGATCAGTCTGTATATCAGTCTTGTATTTACATGAGTGTAGTGCCAGGGCTGTAGTTGTATGTGTTGACTTTGTGATTTATTAGTGCCCCCTGAGTTTCACTCTTCATATTGAGGACTACAGTGACATCTTGTGGTGAAAGGGGGCATCACCCTTTACAGACTAGCATAGATTTTTTTCTCATTCTTTTACTCTCTCTTGCTTTCACTCACCCACCCTTTCCTTTCTTCCTTTCTTCCTTTCTCACTCTTTCTCTCACTCTCTCAGTAAAAAATGACTCTTCTTTCTATGCAACTAAAAAATGCTTTTGTCAGAAACGTCCTGAAAGAAAAATATCTTTTTAATAATGTAAACCTTTTGCGTACATCCCAAAAAAAAAAAAAAAACATTTTAAATATCCACCCCCCCCCCCCCCCCCCCCCCAAAAAAAAAAAAAAAAAAAAAAGTCTAAGCTATCAATCACTTGTTTCCAGGTGTCAGGGGGCTCTGTCCTGGATGCCCCTCCCTGGACGGTAAAAGGACTCCTGGAAAACTCAGATCCCGACGTGGATCACACCGGCTCGCCGGGCAGCAGCGTCTCCGCGGAGAGATTCCCCAGCAATGGGAACTCCCCGGAGACGCTCAGTCCAGAACCGGTACACCGGACCACGGGTCCGCCAGACACCGAGGGGTCACTGCAGAATCCAGCCACTCCAGAACTTTCAGACGACCTTTTAAGTGCCTGGAGTAATCAGTCTCTGGTTCCGGAAGGTTCCCAAGGCAGGAGAAGCTCCTTGACTGAGTCAGAGGGTCGGAATCCATTCGTGGAGGAGTTCCGGGACTCTGAGGAGCGGGACGCTGCGATCTCGGAGGAGTTGGGGCCCGACTCGGGGGCTGGAGATCTTGAAGGGATCACCGGCACGGAAGACACCGGAGATCAGGGGATGCCGACGTGCTTTCCGGAGACCGATTCCAGACAGACTCTTGTAAGGAGTCAGGATTCGGAGGAGGTTTCTGAAGCCCGGAAGCTAAGAGAAGGACAGGGGGTGGCTGCAGATGTTCTAGAAGCTGGTGGTTCTGGAGTGCTGCAGGTGACAAGTCCAGATTTGTTGAAGATGCCAGCTGGCGTTTCTGTAGGACACGACTTAGAGGAGAGGCAGAGAAGTGCTGGTGTTCTGGAAGAGACTGGTTCTAAGATGTTGCCTAGTCCCATTACAATGTTCCCGACTGCAGGACAGAAGGTGTTTGGGGGGCAGTTTGAGGTGGAGACTAAACCGTCACAGGAATCCCATGCAAACCCAGAACCGTCTCAAGTTGAGTCTAGAACCAAATGTTCCGAGCTGACGGAAGTCTTGCAGTTGGAGGGGTGGCTGCGAGGGCTGGACACCCCAGAGGTAACCTTGAAACCCATAACTGGATCTAGAACCGAATCCCCAGAACCAGAATCTGTAGGGGAACCTAGAACCATGTTTCTTTCAGGGACAGAAGATGAACTCGTAGATCTTTCATGGGGCACTCTGGAGATTGACGCGGCATCTAGAATCGGATATTCCAACACAAAACCAAAATCTGATCCCTGGATCCTGGATCTTCTGCATCTTTCTGATGGGGTTCTAGAACCCGAGACAGAATCTAGCACTGCTCCTATTGCTTCCCCTGCTGGAAATAGTCTAGATCACAATCTAGAAATTCAGAAAGAAGCTAGTACTGCCCCAGCTGTTCAGAACCTAGATCTTTTGATTCAATGGGATCTAGAACCTGAGAGAGACTCTGGAACGATGTCTTCTCATGGGATGATGGAACTTCTAGATATTTCAGACCCTGCCCCAGAACCTGAAGCCGAATTGATAATGGAAGGCGTTGATCTTCTAGAAGGAACAAAGTGTTCTAAACCAGAATCTAAAGCCCTAGATATCTTCTCAGACAGCGGCCTAGGAACTGAGAGCGAGTCTAGAACCGAATCATCTATTTCCACCAAAGAACCAGGACAGACCAATCTCCTGATACCAGAATCAGATTTCGGAGGAGAATGCAGTAACCTAGACCTTTTAGATGGAACTCTAGATCCAGAACCTAAATTTAGAACCCCATCATCGATCCTTTTGGATTCTCTAAACAGCAGTTTGGATTCCTGGCTGGAATTTAGAACAATTGGAGGAAACCTAGAACATCCAGATGGCAACCTGGAACCTAGCACACTGCTGGAGAACCAAGACGACAGAGAGAAAGACCCAAAACGGGAAGAGCGACCTAGAATGCAATCCTCTTCCCGTACAGAAGAGAGAAGTCTAGATCAACTCCTTCTAGACAGGGATCTAGAACTCAACAGAACCGACACAGGTGGTCTCGTAAGACCAGAACCAGGTCCGAGTATGGAATGTAAAAGCTCTCTGGTGAGAAATCCAGACTGTTCTAGGGTTCTAGACTCCGGAACCTTAAATTTGAGACCTTCCCCAGATATTTCCGCTGCAGATATTGCATCGTCTTCAGTGGGGGAGGAAGAGGAGGGGGAGGCAGAATGTGCCGAACTGGAAGTGGTCATCCCAGACACCCTCCTTTTAGAGAACAGCCACCCTGATGCCGAATTCAAACGCGGGGCGCAGAGCGAACCCAAAATGATTCCAACCCCACCCAGCGCCCCTTTACTAGGGGCTGGGGGGCCCGTCTGCGAGACAGGACCTCCGTTTTCGGAAAGGGGAAAAAGTCCAGTGTGTAAATCTGAGACTGGATCACTGTCCGACGATGGAACCGAAACCGAATTTGGGAGCGGCGGCTGCCTTGTACCCCAACAGTTCCTAACAGAGGAGATACGTCCCGCGTCGGAATTGAAAGGGGGACTTGATGCTAAATCCCAAAATGAGTCTCCTGACACCCCTGTCGAATTTGGGACAGGTTCCACCTCTCCCTCTCATTCCGTTCTTATGGAAGGGGATCATCCCAAGCGGGAATCTCTGCAGCCGCAGGGAATTGGGGGCTCAGAAGGGGGACCCCGAAAAACGACTCCAGATCTGCTTGAAGCGTGCGAGGTTACAGTTCCACGTGGAAGTGACGCAGAGGTAAGGATGGTACCTTCCATTCAATCTTATTTCATTTTAATCTCATGGTGTCTGTGTTAGTTTACTACACTCTGAAAAGAGTTTAGTTCCATTGAAGCTGCAGACAGACAGACACACAGACAGACAGACAGACACACAGAGCTCCACAATCCTGTTCAGTTTGACGCTACAATATAATATGTTAGTTTATTGTTATGAATGTCATTCAGCAGACTAGATTAGAGTGTGTGTATCTCTCTTTCTCTTCTCTCCCTCTCTCTCCCCTCTCTCTCTTTCTCTCTCCCCTCCCTCTCTCTCTCTTTCTCTCTCTCCCCTCCCTCCCTCTCTCCCCTCTCCCTCTCACTCTCTCTCTCTCCACCCTCTCTGTCTTCCCTCTCTCTTCCCTCTCTCTCTTTCTCTGTCTTCTCTCACTCTCCTCTACTCTCCTCTCCCTCTCTCCCCTCTCCCTCTCACTCTCTCTCCACGCTCCCTCTCTCCTCTCCCTCTCTCCCCCCTCCCTCTCCTCTCCCTCTCTTTCTTTCTCTTACTCCTCTCTTCTCCCTCTCATTCCTCTCTTCCCTTATCCTCTCTCCTCTCCTTCTGTCTTCCCTCTCTCTTTCTCTCCTCTCTCACTCTCTCTCCTCTACTCTCCTCTCTCCTCCTCTCCCTCTCTCTTTCTCTTACTCCTCTCTTTCTCCCTCTCATTCCTCTATTCCCTTTCCCTCTCTCTCTCCTCTCTCTTCCCTCTCCTCTTTTCCTCTCTTCCCTCTCTCTTTCTCTCTCTCTCACTTTCTCTCCCTCTCTCTCGCTCTCGCTCTCCAAAGCCCTGAAGTGATATTATTCCACTCCAGGTTAAACAGGTACAACGGGAACCCCCCCCCCAAGGAACAGGATTGCCCTGCCCAGAGTCTAGGTGTTGAGTTGCTGATTGGCGACAGTTTAAGGCGTGGGGGAGTAAGAGAGGAACGTAAACATAGGCTAGAGTAGCCTTGAATTGAGTTGAGAGAGAGAGAGAAAGAGGGAGGAGGAGAGAGGAAGAGGGAGGAGGAGAGAGAAAGAGGAAGGGGAGGGAGGAGGAGAGAACAATACACACAGGAAAAGGTGAGACAGTCACCAGGAGAATGAGAGAGAGAAAAGCTAGGGGAAGGAGAGAGAGAGAGACTGAGATTGTGCAGGTTTGATTTGCTGAGACACAGAGAGAGACAGCCAGGCGTGAGTATGTATTTGAGTAGTCAGTGTGCATTTTGAGGGAGAGTGAGGCATGGCTTGAAGCTGAATTTAAGACGAGGGGAGCTGAGAGAGGGCGGGAGAGAAGAGGGAGGGAGAGTTTTAAAGACAGGAATAAGGAAGGGGGGGTGGCGTTCGACTCAATCGTTCTCAACTTGACAGCAAGTTCTGAAATAGTTTTCTGCAGTTACACAAATCGCACGAAATTCGGGGCAGAGAGAATGGAAGCTGCGGGTGTGTAGGGAGGGAGGGGGGAGAGAGAGAGAGAGAGAGAGAGAGAGAGAGAGAGAGAGAGAGAGCAGGGTGGAAGATTTGATCAGGGAAAAACAGACGAGAGAGAAGGAGCACTGATTATTTGAGGGGAAGAAGGACAACATTTTTCTGACCGGTTTCTCACATATCTAAATCCACTTTGAGGAGGAATTCGCGAAAAACTCGAGGAACGAGACAATTCCTGAAGAAGATTCTGTTCTTCCTTGAAACCGGAATATAACATTTGGAGAACGAGGTGTTTCTTTCCCCAAAGACGCGAGAGATTATAGCAAAGTTTTATTTCATCTAAAATAGGAAATGTTGGAAAAAAAAAATAGCTAAGTTCTTTTATTAAGTTCTTAGCGATTTGAAATGTTTTCAGACCTGGCTTGGACCTGTTTTGAGGCGCTCCCCTGAAAACCCTAACTTGCAGGACTGACTGTCTTATTTCTGAGTACTATTCAGGCTCCCTTCGCTCCTCTGATTTTGACTCCTTATCTTAAACGTTTTTGCTGCTTTTGAGAGGCTCGTCCGGTGCGGCCAAATGGCCGAGCGCCGCGCCATGTCCTCGATCGAAGGAGACCGCCCTGGCGGGACGGGGGGAGCCTCACTCCTCCTGTCCATGCTGCAGAGAACCACCCTCCGGGATCCCCCGGCGGTCCGCTCCGGCGATCCTGAATGTTCGGAGAGCGTTCCGAGAATTCCGCCGAAAGAGGAGGGGGGAGAGGATGATGTCATGCGAGACACGGGCTCAGTGAGTCAATTCCTTCCAAATAAAAATCTGCTTCGAAAATATTTTTCATGTCTTTGTTTTTCCCCTTCTCTTCTCCGTCTCTCATCTCCTCCTCCTCGCCTCCCTCCTCTTCTCCTCTCCTTCTCCTCCTCTCCACTCCTCTCCTCCTCTCCTTCTCCTCCCTCTCTCTGCTCCTCTCCTCCTCTCCTTCTCCCTTTCTCCTCCTCTGTTTTTTTGCTTCAGTTGTTCTGATCGTTTCTGGCTTCTGTCGCTCCTCCGATAAATCGAGTTTCTATAAATTAAAACATATTTTAAAACCCGCCTTTTCTCTGGATTGAGGAGCTTGGAGAAGCTCGGCTGGAGAATCCTAACATGCCGGGCAAGTTGGCAAGCAAAGAGTTTACCTATTAAACTAAACTCTCTTCAGAGTGCAGTAAACTAACACAGACACCGAGAAGAAGGGATTATATTGCAGCGTCAGACTGAACAGGATTGTGGGGCTCTGTCTGTCTGTCTGTCTGTCTGTCTAGTTATTAACTAGTTTTTTTTTATAATTAGGATCATGGAAACCATCCAATCAGAAATCAGCTGATATCTGATAATCTTACAAGAGAGGAGGAGGAGCCTGGCAACTGTCAACCAATCAGCAGTCATCTCAATGAAGCCACACCCACAGTGGAAAATACTGCAGAATCGCAGTTGAGGTAATCTGAGTACTTTTAAATAAATTATTTTGAGTTTATTAATAATAATAATAATAATAATAATAATAATAATAATATATTAAATTACATGTTTACACAATTCAATTGAAGACACTGAGAAAGACTTCTAGTGGAAACGTTTGCCATTGAATTTACACTGAAGACATTTTTACATCATCTGAACATCAATCAACATTCATCAATACACAGTGAATCGGTACAGCCCTAGCTAGGACTACAGCTCCCAGCATGCCTCTGCACCTGCAGCAGTAGTGAGGCATGCTGGGAGCTGTAGTTCCTTAACTACAGTGCGCTGTGCTGTGGTCCTGTAACTCTATACAAATGATACAGATCTGTATAACATCATGTAAAGAAAGCATCATCTACACAGTGAATTGCTACAGCTCCAGCTGTAGGACTACAGCTCCCAGCATGCCTCTGCTCCTGCGGCAGTGGTGGGGGATGCTGGGAGCTGTAGTTCTTTAACTCTGTTGTCTTTGTTTTCATGGTTTCAGCTCCTGCAGTGAGTCTGTGAGTTTCAGCCCCAGATTCAGTCCCATTAATTTAATGGATGACATTTTCAGCACAGACACCGATTGGTCCAGATTCATGGATGAGAGAATGAACTCCACGCCCCTTCAGCGCCCCAGCCAACCGGAGCCAGAGGGCGGGGCTAACGTGGGCCTGTGGAGCTCCCACCACGTCTGTCAACCAGAAGAGACCAGCGGGAGTCAAGAGGACCAATCAGATCACGAGGATGAGAAAAGCAGCCACTTGGAGCTCAGCGATAAACTAGACAGCCCTTCGGAGCTTCGGGGACGTTCCAGCCCCCAATCGGAGCGCAAGGAAGGCAGAACTCTCAGCCAATCCGATTTGGAGGAAGACGAAGGGGGCGTGGCTAATCCTATTCCGTTCGAGGGCGGGTCTGAGGGTTCTGAAGGCAGCCAGTCGGATTTAGAGGCTGGCGACGATGCAGACCAATCGCAGACAGATGGAGAGGAAGGTATCGACCAATCGATGGAGGAGCTGGGAGTGGAGGACCAACCAGATGGCTCTAATTATGAGCTCCCGCCCCTTGACTTGTCTTTTATGGCGGTAAGAGAGGATTGTGGGTAATGTAGTCTTTTGGCTAAACACTGAAAGAAAAGAAAGTGACTTTTACCAGCAAGTTTTTAAAAATGATTTGTTTTAAACTGTTTTAATTTCTAATAAGAGGTGAGAGAATGGATTTTAAAGATGGTCAGCGCTCCTGTAATGGGAGGGGTCAGTGATCCTGTTAATAAAGCTAATAAGAGGTGAGAGAATGGATTTTAAAGATGGGCAGCGCTCCTGTAAAGGGAGGGGTCAGTGATCCTGTTAATAAAGCTAATAAGAGGTGAGAGAATGGATTTTAAAGATGGTCAGCGCTCCTTTAAAGGGAGGGGCCAGTGATCCTGTTAATAAAGCTAATAAGAGGTGAGAGAATGGATTTTAAAGATGGTCAGCGCTCCTGTAAAGGGAGGGGTCAGTGATCCTGTTAATAAAGCTAATAAGAGGTGAGAGAATGGATTTTAAAGATGGTCAGCGCTCCTTTAAAGGGAGGGGTCAGTGATCCTGTTAATAAAGCTAATAAGAGGTGAGAGAATGGATTTTAAAGATGGTCAGCGCTCCTGTAAAGGGAGGGGTCAGTGATCCTGTTAATAAAGCTAATAAGAGGTGAGAGAATGGATTTTAAAGGTGGTCAGCGCTCCTTTAAAGGGAGGGGCCAGTGATCCTGTTAATAAAGCTAATAAGAGGTGAGAGAATGGATTTTAAAGATGGTCAGCGCTCCTTTAAAGGGAGGGGCCAGTGATCCTGTTAATAAAGCTAATAAGAGGTGAGAGAATGGATTTTAAAGATGGTCAGCGCTCCTGTAAAGGGAGGGGTCAGTGATCCTGTTAATAAAGCTAATAAGAGGTGAGAGAATGGATTTTAAAGATGGTCAGCGCTCCTGTAATGGGAGGGGTCAGTGATCCTGTTAATAAAGCTAATAAGAGGTGAGAGAATGGATTTTAAAGATGGGCAGCGCTGATCAGTGATCCTGTTAATAAAGCTAATAAGAGGTGAGAGAATGGATTTTAAAGGGAGGGGTCAGTGATCCTGTTAATAAAGCTGATGAGAGGTAAGGTTTGATCAGCGCAGATTTTTTTCCTAATGGTTCCATGTTTTCTCTGGGATAGGGGTCGGAGATTTTGGACAGCTCTGTCTGTCGGAATCGCGCCAGACTGAATCGGAAAAGAGGTCACCGCGCTCCGGCTTTTCTGCCTCGACATTCCCGGGATACGAACACGTCGGGAGACGCCGGGAATTCCTGGATGTTCAGAGATTCCACCGGTAAGAATTCCAGGATTCATGTTGGGAGTTTTCACAGGTCGCTCGTCCGATTGTGATGAAACTCGCTCAGGACCTTCTTCAGCTCACAAGCTATTGAGAGGAGCAGAATCTGGGGGGGGTGTGGAGGCTGTCTGTCTGTCTGCAGCTTTAATGAATTTAAACTCTTTTCAGAGTGTAGTAAACTAACACAGACTCCAAGAAGAAGGGATTATATTGTAGCATCAAACTGAACAGGATTGTGGGGCTCTGTCTGTCTGTCTGTCACTTACGTTTTCACACATATCTAGAGAAGCACTTGTCCGATTTGAGATAAATCTCTCCCCTCTTTCTTTATCTCTCTCCTTATTTAATATTTCTCTCTCTCATGTAATCTCTCCTCATGTAATCTGTCTCTCTGTAATCTCTCTCTCCTCAATTAATATCAATCTCTCTCTCCTCATGTAATCTCTCTCTCTCTCTCTCTCAGACCCTGTGCATGTCGTTCTCTCCTCTGATGAAGACGATGACTCGGAGTTGAAGTGCGCTCGCTTGGACCCCAGTTCTCCCAGTGCTCCCAGTGCTTCCAGTGCAGGCAGAGTGCAGGTGCTGCCTGTGTGCGACCCCACAGAGCTCCGGGTACGAGGGAGTGGGGGGTGCGACAATTCTGTACCGAGCTTTCTTATTTCTATGCGATGATGATGATTATTATTGTACTGCTATTTTTTTAAACCTTTTTTTTTATTTTCATTCTCTATTATTAATATTGCCTGTACAATGATCTTAAATAACTCCGGAATGCTCCGGCGTGCTCCAGTGTTGACCCGCCCCCTCCCGTCTCGTTTGTTCTCAGGCTCAGCTCCGCTCTCGAGTCAGTTCTGCCGACGCCACAGATGGGGAGGAGCCTGCGGAATCCTGTGGTCGCCAGGGAGACCGGGAGGGGGAGGAGTCTGTGATTTCGAAGGCCGACTTAAGCAAGAGATCGAAATTCATGAAACTACCGACATTCAAAAACTCCTTATTAAAGAGAGTTCTGCCTGGGAGAGGAGAGAAAACAGAGAGAGGAGAGAGAGGGTGAGAGAGGAGAGAAAACAGAGAGAGGAGAGGAGAGAGGGGGTGAGAGCAGAGAGGAGAGAGAAAACAGGAGAGGGTGAGAGGAGAGAGGAAAAGAGAGAAAACGGAGAGGAGAAGGGGAGAGAGAAAAGGATAGAGGCTGAAAAAACAGGAGAAAATGGAGATGGTGAGAGAACAGAGAGGTGTCTGTCTCTCTGTCTCTGTCTCTTTTATTCAGTGTAGTCCTGCCTGTGTGTCTCTCTGTCTCTTTTATTCAGTGTAGTCCTGCCTGTGTGTCTCTCTGTCTCTTTTATTCAGTGTAGTCCTGCCTGTGTGTCTCTCTGTCTCTTTTATTCTGTGTAGTCCTGTCTGTGTGTCTCTCTGTCTCTGTCTCTCTATTCAATGTAATCTTGTTTGTTTTCTTGTAGGTCTGAGAGCTCCGGGACCAACTGGCTGCAAGCCTTGAAATTCAAGAAAAAGAAACCCGAAATGAGAGAGAGAGAGAAAGAGAGCGAGACCCCTTGTGATCCTCCCTCTGATCCGAGTGGAAGAGACCCCCTGTGATCCAGACACCCTGTCACTGCTCCGACAATACTAGAGAGGGGAGGCAGGCGGGACGCTACACAGGGCTGGGAATGAGACTCCCGCTACACAGCGGTGTGATCCAGTCCTGCTTTCACTAGGAGTTTAATAATAAGACACACCTGAGCTTGTTACCTAGACACACTGGGACTGATCAAGCTGGTAGTAAAACCTGGACTGGATCACATTGCTGTGCAATAGGAGTCTGATTACCATTGAGTGTACATGAGTGTGTGTTGTAGAGAAACATTCTAGTAGCTTTATATATAAATGTTATTCTGGTTTTTAAAATAAAAACATCCATATTAATCACTGTATCTGTTATTGTTGAAGACAGCTCTGATTGTGAATAAAACTAAATAAAACTCTTTTGCAAAAACTGAAGCTTGCAGTCGAACCTGTGGTTAACTTTCTCTTAAATCTGAAGGGCCCAGGATTGGTCACTGAACCTCCTTGTGCTGCGTCCTTCGGATGAGACACCAAACAAATGAGGTCCTATTGGAAGAGACTCTGCAGCAGCCCCTGACTCACTGTGTGTGTGTGAGAGACCCTGAGCAAGTCACTGAACCTCCTTGTGCTCCGTCCTTTGGATGAGACACCAAACAAACGAGGTCCTACTGGAAGTGACTCTAAAACAACCACTAACAACCCACAGACAAAATAGAATGAACTCCCTCAGCTTCATAGAGTCCAGTGAAAGCTGCTGAATAATGTTCCCTTGTTAACATATTGAATTGCACCCCCTCTATATAGAATGAACTCCCTCAGCTTCATAGAGTCCAGTGAAAGCTGCTGAATAATGTTCCCTTGTTAACAAATTGAACTGCACCCCCTCTATATAGAATGAACTCCCTCAGCTTCATAGAGTCCAGTGAAAGCTGCTGAATAATGTTCCCTTGTTAACAAATTGAACTGCACCCCCTCTATATAGAATGAACTCCCTCAGCTTCATAGAGTCCAGTGAAAGCTGCTGAATAATGTTCCCTTGTTAACATATTGAATTGCACCCCCTCTATATAGAATGAACTCCCTCAGCTTCATAGAGTCCAGTGAAAGCTGCTGAATAATGTTCCCTTGTTAACATATTGAATTGCACCCCCTCTATATAGAATGAACTCCCTCAGCTTCATAGAGTCCAGTGAAAGCTGCTGAATAATGTTCCCTTGTTAACATATTGAATTGCACCCCCTCTATATATAATGAACTCCCTCAGCTTCATAGAGTCCAGTGAAAGCTGCTGAATAATGTTCCCTTGTTAACATATTGAATTGCACCCCCTCTATATAGAATGAACTCCCTCAGCTTCATAGAGTCCAGTGAAAGCTGCTGAATAATGTTCCCTTGTTAACATATTGAATTGCACCCCCTCTATATAGAATGAACTCCCTCAGCTTCATAGAGTCCAGTGAAAGCTGCTGAATAATGTTCCCTTGTTAACATATTGAATTCCACCCCCTCTATATAGAATGAACTCACTCAGCTTCATAGAGTCCAGTGAAAGCTGGACATTTTCCCATTACTACTCTCCCTCTCTCCATCTCCCTTCCCTCTCTTTCCCTGGAGCCATTTTGGATCCAAAAACACAGAGCTGTCGTTGTGTGCAAAGAATATAAGTTTACAGACGAGAGGAGGCCTTTCGGCCCATCTTGCTCGTTTGGTTGTTAGTAGCTTATTGATCCCAGAATCTCATCAAGCAGCTTCTTGAAGGATCCCAGGGTGTCGGCTTCAACATTACTGGGGAGTTGGTTCCCCTAATGCTGGCAGGATCGCACTACACAACCCTGCACAGAACCACAGCAGACAAATGGATTTATTTTTGTTATTTATTTTTTTTTAAAACACAAACTAACAAACAAACACATGAAACAGGAATGTCTAAAATAAAATAGTGATACTTTGTGATAAATACTCCTATGAATCTGGAATTATTATTATTATTATTATTATTATATTATTATTATTATTTTGTATTACTTCACCTTTTAAATTAGTTTAAAAGAATTTGAAGAATTTCCAAAACGTTCTTACGTTTTATTATATGTGAATAACGTCACACTATTGCAGCTGTTGGCAGTACGAGATTGTACTACCAACGGGGATGTGCGTTCCACACTGTAGTGTATTGGAAAATTACCCCAAAATTCTGAAGACTAGGCATGATTTAATGAAAAACAAACAAACAAAAAAAACAAACAAAAAGATATATATATATATATATATATATATATATATATATATATATATATATATATATATATATATATATAATTTTTTGTTTTTTTTCACCAATGTAGTGACTCAAACGGACCACTAGATGGCGAGTGACAAACAATATGACACAGAAACAGGAATGATTCAATTCAGTGCTAAACACAATTAGCATGACATCATTTTTTTTTGTCTATAGTCCTCCCCCTTGCCTTTCCACGAGGTTTGCATTCATTCCCAGCGCTGCTGCTTCTCACTGCAGTCACTCAAACACTGCCAGAGTTACTGTACTGTGAATCGGGACAGCCCTGGCTACAGGACTACAGCTCCCAGCATGCCTCTGCACCCGAGGCAGTGGTGAGAGATGCTGGGAGCTGTAGTTCTTTAACTGCAATGCGCTGGGCTGGGCTGTATTACATTGCTTTTGCTCAGTCTGTGTTGCAGTGTGTATATTAGTGAGAGCTGCCTCTCATAATGAATGCAAAATAGAGTACCTTTGGTGGGGGGGTGGGGGTGGGGGGGGGTGGGTGCACTTTTTATTAAGAAAATTATCTTCAATGTATGAGAAAAACAAAAAAAAATTTACGCTTTTAAACTTATTAACAGTTTTTGAATAGTTTATCTTGCTTTCAAATTAAAAAACAAAATTTTTTAAAAAAAATTCATCAAGACAATTATTATTATTATTAATTATTATGTTTGCCCTGTATACGGTATATCCAAAAAACAATTATCCAAAATTGAACCGTAAATACAGAGTCTGTCCGGATCCACAGCGGACAAACGTTTTGCATCATCAACTGAACTCAGTCAGTGTGTGCGTGTCTCAATGTGTGTCAGTGTGTGTGTGTGTCACAGCGTGCGTGTGTGTGTGTGTCTCAGCGTGCGTGTGTCAGTGTGTGTGTGTGTGTGTGTGTCAGTGTGTGTGTGTGTGTCACAGCGTGCGTGTGTGTGTGTGTCTCAGCGTGCACAACGGTGTGTGTGTCTCAGCGTGCGTGTGTCAGGTGTGTGTAGTGTGTGTAACGCAGACACCACACAGTGTTGTATGTGTGTGTGTCTAGACGGTGCACACACACCACATTGTGCCACACACACACACTCTCTCCCTCTCTCAGTTCTGCTCTGGGTCTCCCTGCCAGAATATATTGGTGATATCCGTATCCAGGCTGTAGATCCAGACCAGCAGAGGAAGAGCTGTCACAGCGAAGGACCAGGAGACTCCCCTGAGCGCCCTGGAGACCCGGGTCTGGAGCCCCGCCCCACCCCGCCTCCCCCGCTCCTCCTCCTCCTCCAGGTCCCGCCCCGGGTCCACATAGTTACGAGCCACCAGCTTCAGAGCCTCGTCCAGCATGATGACAGGCAGGGACATCTTGAGGACAGTGAGCCACTGGACAGCGCTGAGGGGACGGATCTGAAAGATCATCTGAGGGAGGGAGAGGGGGAGAGGGAGAGAGAGAGAGGGGGGGAGAAAGACAGGAGAGAGAGAGGGGGAGAGACAGAGAGAGAGGGGGGGGAGAGAGAGAGAGAGAGAGAGAGAGAGGGGGGGGGAGAGAGAGAGAGAGAGAAAGAAGAGAGAAGAAAGAGAATTTTTATCGTTTCATTCCCAGTGAAACAGGTTTAAAAGGCCCTGCATATCAACAGCACACTCAGCCCTGCATCTCCAGCCAAGCCCCACCCCTTGTTCGCTGTATTTATCACATCTCTCTTCATAGTCGTGCATACAGATCAATCCTCTCCTGATCACTCGATCACCAAACTCCTCAATAACGTGATCCCAGTCATTATTTTATTACTGTAACATCTCAGAAAGCTCTGCAGAGGTCTGTGATATTCTCCAAGCGCTGGATGCAGAAGCAGCCGTCTCCTTTGTTTGTGTCCGTGTTATCTCTGTACTGCAGTCATGCCAATAAAGCACCATTAAATTGAATTGATTCAGAATAAAAACTACAGCTCCCAGCATGCCCCTGCTTCAGCGGTGACGGCGAGGGATGCTGGGAGCTGTAGTTCGGTGTGCTCACAGGTAGCGGATCCACGTAGAGGATGAGAAAGTGAAGGGTCATGGAGAGACAGATCGCTCCGACCAGCCAGAGGTTAGACCAGGGAGGCATCTTCATCAGGGACTGGTTCTCAGAGAGACTGGGGGGAGAGAGAGAGAGAGAGAAGGGAGTTTGAATACAGTGATAGAGGGGGGACGGGGGGTGGGGTGGCAGGGGAGCGAGTCTCACCTGTTGAGCGCGTTGCACATCTCTATGGTAACCAGCACGGACAGGGCCATGGTCATGGGGTAGGGCGACTCGAACACTGAGCAATCGACCCCTTTAAAATCAGGATGGTCCTCACTGCACTGGAGATAGTGACTCTGAGACAGAGAGGAAAGGAGAGCGGGCAGGAGAGGAGAGGAGAGATGGGAGAGGGGAGGAGGAGAGATGGGAGAGGAGAGAGAAGAGAGAGGAGAGAAGTGTGAGAACAGGAGCAATCAGAGTCACACAGACAGACAGACAGACAGACAGCAGCCCACGGTGACACCCCCAGATTCTGCTCCTCTCAATAGCTTGTGAGCAGAAGAAGGTCCTGAGCGAGTTTCAACACAAATAGGACGGGCGCTGCTCTAGAGATACATGGGTAAGGATTGCCATTATTATTATTATTATTATTATTATTATTATTATTATTATTATTATTATTATTATTAATAATAGAGTAGCACACACAGACGGGCTATTCCATTTCTCAGCTACTTAAGAGTAAAAGTAGCGATGAATGAAACGGGCCTCTAGCAGGTCATGGCTGCCTTACCAGCTGGTTGAAGCTGACTTTGGGTCCATCGTGAGCGGCCATAAACCACCAGGCAGCGGCTCCGACCGTCGCGGCTCCAACATAGCCTGGGGAACGAGAGAGAGAGAGAGAGAGAGAGGAAAGAGGAGAGAGAGAGAGAGGAGGAGAGAGAGAGAGGGAGAGGGAGAGGAGAGAGAGAGGAGAGAGAGGTAGAGAGAGGGGGGGAGAGAGAGAGAGAGAGGCAGGAGAGAGAGGAGGAGAGGAGAGAGAGAGATTGAGAGAGAGAGAGAGAGAGAGAGAGAGAGAGAGAGGAGAGAGAGAGAGGAGAAGAGAGAGAGAGAGAGGAGAGAGAGGAAACGTTTGCCATTGAGAGGACACTGAAGACACTGAGAGAAGACTCTTCTAGTGGAAACGTTTGCCATTGAATTCACACTGAAGACACTGAGAAAGACTTCTAGTGGAAACGTTTGCCATTGAATTCACACTGAAGACTCTGAGAAAGACTTCTAGTGGAAACGTTTGCCATTGAATTCACACTGAAGACACTGAGAAAGACTTCTAGTGGAAACGTTTGCCATTGAATTCACACTGAAGACACTGAGAGAGACTTCTAGTGGAAACGTTTGCCATTGAATTCACACTGAAGACACTGAGAGAGACTTCTAGTGGAAACGTTTGCCATTGAATTCACACTGAAGACACTGAGAGAGACTTCTAGTGGAAACGTTTGCCATTGAATTCACACTGAAGACACTGAGAAAGACTTCTAGTGGAAACGTTTGCCATTGAATTCACACTGAAGACACTGAGAAAGACTTCTAGTGGAAACGTTTGCCATTGAATTCACACTGAAGACACTGAGAAAGACTTCTAGTGGAAACGTTTGCCATTGAATTCACACTGAAGACGCTGAGAAAGACTTCTAGTGGAAACGTTTGCCATTGAATTCACACTGGACACGCCGAGATCTTTCTGGTGTTCGGTACACTCATCGCTTTCGTTCTCGGTCGGCCTCTACTACATGAGAGAAGACCGTAACGCCCCCAAAAACAAGTACTACGGTTCAGCCCCCCCAACTGGGGGGGGGGAGCAGCGAACTTGGCAGTGCAGAACTCTAAGGGAATCCGTGCAGACCCTGTGCTACTAAGTGAAACTGGGATCCAGAGCGACATTGATTCTAAGTGACTCTCTGAGTAAGACCCCTAAATATAATATTGTTGTTCCATCACCATTGTTTTACGATATTATACTGAACACCCCTCAAGACACCCCCTGAGCTTCAATCTGCATAGTTTAAAATATTATACAGCAACACCAAACACGATTCAGAAAACCCCCTGAGCTTCAATCTGCATAGTTTTATATATTATACAGCAACACCCAAACACGATTCAGACAGCCCCCCTGAGCTTCAATCTGCATAGTTTTATATATTATACAGCAAAACCAAACACGATTCAGACAGCCCCCCTGAGCTTCAATCTGCATAGTTTTATATATTATACAGCAACACCAAACACTATTCAGACAAAACAATTACATCCCTGAGCTTCAATCTGCATAGTTTCCATATATTCAATACAGCAACACCAAACACGATTCAGACAGACCCCCCTGAGCTTCAATCTGCATAGTTTTATATATTATACAGCAACACCAAACACGATTCAGACACCCCCCCTGAGCTTCAATCTGCATAGTTTTATATATTATACAGCAAAACCAAACACGATTCAGACAGCCCCCCTGAGCTTCAATCTGCATAGTTTTATATATTATACAGCAACACCAAACACGATTCAGACAGCCCCCCTGAGCTTCAATCTGCATAGTTTTATATATTATACAGCAACACCAAACACGATTCAGACAGCCCCCCTGAGCTTCAATCTGCATAGTTTTATATATTATACAGCAACACCAAACACGATTCAGACACCCCCCTGAGCTTCAATCTGCATAGTTTTATATATTATACAGCAAAACCAAACACGATTCAGACACCCCCCTGAGCTTCAATCTGCATAGTTTTATATATTATACAGCAACACCAAACACGATTCAGACACCCCCCTGAGCTTCAATAGCCATAGTTTTATATATTATACAGCAACACCAAACACGAATTCAGACAGCCCCCCTGAGCTTCAATCTGCATAGTTTTATATATTATACAGCAACACCAAACACGATTCAGACAGCCCCCCTGAGCTTCAATCTGCATAGTTTTATATATTATACAGCAACACCAAACACGATTCAGACAGCCCCCCTGAGCTTCAATCTGCATAGTTTTATATATTATACAGCAACACCAAACACGATTCAGACAGCCCCCCTGAGCTTCAATCTGCATAGTTTTATATATTATACAGCAACACCAAACACGATTCAGACAGCCCCCCTGAGCTTCAATCTGCATAGTTTTATATATTATACAGCAACACCAAACACGATTCAGACACCCCCCTGAGCTTCAATCTGCATAGTTTTATATATTATACAGCAACACCAAACACGATTCAGACACCCCCCTGAGCTTCAATCTGCATAGTTTTATATATTATACAGCAACACCAAACACGATTCAGACACCCCCCCTGAGCTTCAATCTGCATAGTTTTATATATTATACAGCAACACCAAACACGATTCAGACAGCCCCCCTGAGCTTCAATCTGCATAGTTTTATATATTATACAGCAACACCAAACACGATTCAGACACCCCCCTGAGCTTCAATCTGCATAGTTTTATATATTATACAGCAACACCAAACACGATTCAGACAGCCCCCCTGAGCTTCAATCTGCATAGTTTTATATATTATACAGCAACACCAAACACGATTCAGACAGCCCCCCTGAGCTTCAATCTGCATAGTTTTATATATTATACAGCAACACCAAACACGATTCAGACAGCCCCCCTGAGCTTCAATCTGCATAGTTTTATATATTATACAGCAACACCAAACACGATTCAGACAGCCCCCCTGAGCTTCAATCTGCATAGTTTTATATATTATACAGCAACACCAAACACGATTCAGACAGCCCCCCTGAGCTTCAATCTGCATAGTTTTATATATTATACAGCAACACCAAACACGATTCAGACAGCCCCCCTGAGCTTCAATCTGCATAGTTTTATATATTATACAGCAACACCAAACACGATTCAGACAGCCCCCCTGAGCTTCAATCTGCATAGTTTTATATATTATACAGCAACACCAAACACGATTCAGACACCCCCCTGAGCTTCAATCTGCATAGTTTTATATATTATACAGCAACACCAAACACGATTCAGACAGCCCCCCTGAGCTTCAATCTGCATAGTTTTATATATTATACAGCAACACCAAACACGATTCAGACAGTCCCCCTGAGCTTCAATCTGCATAGTTTTATATATTATACAGCAACACCAAACACGATTCAGACAGCCCCCCTGAGCTTCAATCTGCATAGTTTTATATATTATACAGCAACACCAAACACGATTCAGACAGCCCCCCTGAGCTTCAATCTGCATAGTTTTATATATTATACAGCAACACCAAACACGATTCAGACACCCCCCTGAGTTTTATATATTATACAGCAACACAAAACACGATTCAATCTGCATAGATTTTATATATTATACAGCAACACCAAACATGATTCAGACAGCCCCCCTACTGTCTGTTTCCTCATTAGCTAAACACCAGACCAAACACACACACACAGCCCCTCTCCCCCCCCTCTCTCACCACACCACCTCCCCCACGTTGGATGAGATGAGGTATCTGATGAACTGCTTCATGTTGTTGTAGATCGCTCTGCCCTCCTCCACGGCCGCCACGATGGTGGAGAAGTTATCATCGGCCAGGATCATCTCTGAGGCAGACTTCGCCACGGCCGTGCCCGAGCCCATCGCAATACCGATCTCAGCCTTCTTCAGAGCGGGGGCGTCGTTCACCCCGTCACCCGTCTGAGAGGGTGGGGAGAGTGTGTTAATGAAAGAGAAACACAGCGACACAGAGACACAGCGACACGGAAACACAGCGACACAGAGACACAGCGACACAGAGACACAGCGACACAGAGACACAGCGACACAGAGACACAGCGACACAAAAAGACACAGAGACACAGCGAGGCAGAGAAACACAGCGACACAGAAACACAGAGACAGCGACACAGAAACACAGCGAGACAAAGACACAGAGACAGAGCGAGGCAGAGAAACACAGCGACACAGAAACGGAGCAAGACAGACACAGCGAGACAAAGACACAGAGACACAGAAAGACACAGAGAGACAGCGACACAGAAACACAGCGACACAAAAAGACACAGAGACACAGCGAGGCAGAGAAACACAGCGACACAGAAACAGAGCAAGACAGACACAGCGAGACAGAGACACACAGAAACACAGAGAGACAGCGACACAGAAACACAGCGACACATAAAGACACAGCGACACAGCGAGGCAGAGAAACACAGCGACACAGAAACAGTGACACAGAAACAGTGACACAGAGACACACAGTGACACAGAGAGACAGAGCGCGGTGCTCCTCACCATGGCCGTCACATCGTTCAGGGACTGCAGGTACTCGATGATGCGGGATTTGTGCGCTGGCTCCACCCTGGCGAAGCAGCAGACAGTGCGGCAGGCCTGCCTCTGCAGGGGGGGGGGCAGCTCGTCGAACTCGCGTCCCGTCAGAGCCACCGCCGCGCCCCCCGCCTCCTCCGCCGGGCCCAGGATCCCCGTGCGACGGCAGATGGCCATCGCCGTGCCCTTGTTGTCGCCTGTGATCATGATGACCCGAATCCCGGCCTGCCGGCACATTCGCACCGCACCCACCACCTCCTTACGAGGGGGGTCCAGCATCCCCACGCACCCCAGGAACGTGAGCTCCGTCTGGGGAGAGAGAGGAGAGAGGGGGTGAGAGAGAGGAGAGAGGGGGTGAGAGGAGAGGAGAGAGGGGGGAGAGAGAGAGAGAGGGGGGGAGAGAGAGAGAGAGGGGGGAGAGAGGGGGAGAGAGAGAGAGAGGGAGAGAGGGGGAGGGAGGGAGAGAGAGAGAGAGAGAGAGAGAGGGGGAGAGAGAGAGAGAGAGAGAGAGAGGGGAGATCGCCACAAACAACGAGGGGGAGAGACGGGTGAGGGGGATGAGAGAGAGAAAGAGGAGAGAGTGGGTGAGAGAGATTCGAGAGGGCGGAGAGCTTCTTGAGAGAGAGAGAGGGAGAGAGGGGGGGAGAGAGAGAGAGAGAGGGGGAGAGAGAGAGAGAGAGGGGAGAGAGAGAGAGAGAGAGAGAGAGAGGGAGAGAGAGAGGGGGGAGAGAGAGGGAGAGAGGGAAGAGAGAGAGAGAGGGGAGAGAGAGAGGAGAGAGGGGGAGAGAGGAGAGAGAGAGGAGAGAGAGAGAGAGAGAGGGGGAGAGAGAGAGAGAGAGAGAGGGAGAGAGAGAGGAGAGAGGGGGGGAGAGAGAGAGGGAGGGGGGGAGAGAGGGGGAGAGAGAGAGAAGACAAAGAGGGGGAGAGAGGGAGAGGGGGAGAGAGAGAGAGAGAGGAGAGAGAGAGGGAGAGAGAGGAGGAGAGAGAGAGAGAGAGAGGGGGAGGGAGAGAGAGAGAGAGGAGAGAGGGGGAGAGAGAGAGGAGAGGAGAGAGAGAGGGGAGAGAGGGGGAGAGGAGAGGGAGAGAGGGGGAGAGGGGGGGGAGGGGGGAGAGAGGGGGAGAGAGGAGGAGAGGGGGAGAGAGAGAGAGAGGGGAGAGGGGGGAGAGAGGAGAGGGGGAGAGAGAGGGGAGAGAGATACAGGAGAGAGGGGGGAGAGGGGAGGGGGGAGAGAGAGGGAGAGAGAGAGAGAGGGGGGGGAGAGAGGAGAGAGGAGAGAGGGGGAGAGAGAGGGGAGAGAGGGAGAGAGGAGGGGAGAGAGGGAGAGGGGGGAGAGAGAGAGAGAGAGAGGGTTAGAGAGAGAGAGAGAGGGGTTGGGAGAGAGGAGAAGAGAAGAGAGAGGGGTTAGAGAGAAGAGAGAGATAGAGAGGGGTGTTAGAGAAGAGAGGGAGGAGAGAGGGGGTGAGAGAGGTTCAGAGAGAGAGAGATGAGAGGGGGGGTGAGAGGGGAGGAGAGAGAGGTGAGAGGAGAGAGGAGGGAGAGAGAGATGAGAGAGGGCGTGTAGCGGGCCAGAGCCTGAGGGAGAGGAGAGAGGAGAGAGGAGAGGCGGGGCGTTAGAGAGAGGACACGGGAGAGAGAGGGGTTACAGAGACAGAGGGCGAGAGGGTTTACGAGAGAGGACGAGAGGGGATGGGAGAGGGGGTCTAGAGAGAGAGAGAGAATAAGGACAGGGGGGGTTTAGAGAGGGCCCGAGGGAAAGAATGACAGAGAGAGAGAGACACACACAGTGTATAGTGTTGTCCAGTGCCTCCTCTCTCCTGTCTCTCACCTCATATTGAGCAAACTTGCTGCTGTCCTCCAGTTTCATGTCCTCCGTGCGGGGGGGCTGGTCCCTGGTTGCCATGGCGAGACAGCGCAGCATGTCCTGGCCGGCGCCCCACTCCCTGATGACGGCGCTGATCTGCTCACGCACCCCCGCGGAGAGGGGCACGCGCTGGGAGCCGATCCGAACGAAGCGACAGCGTTCCAGCACTCCCTCCGGAGCACCCTGAGAGAGAGGAGAGGGGGGAGGGGAGGGAGAGAGAGGGGGAGAGAGAGAGAGAGAGAGGGGGAGAGAGGAGAGATTCCAAGAAGGAGGAGAGAGAGTGGAGAGGGGAGGGAGACTCTCACGTCAGAGAAGCAGCTTCAGATCTTTGTATTTTTGTACACACACACACACACACAGATACACACAGAGATACACACAGGCTCACACACACACGGACGGACGGACAGACGGGGTTACCTTAATGAACATCTTGCTCCCCGCTGTGGAGCGGGTGGGCTTGTTGGGGCTGCAGAACACAGACATGGACTTGCGATCACGAGAGAACTCGAGAGTCAGCTCCTTCCGCAAGAGCTGCCGGATCACCTGGGAGAGGAACACAGAGTGTCAGTGTGAGAGAGTGTGTGAGAGTGAGTGTGTGTGCGTCTCAGTGCCTCTGTGTCTCAGTGTGCGCGTCTCAGTGCCTCCCTGTCTCGGTGTGCGCGTCTCAGTGCCTCCCTGTCTCGGTGTGCGCGTCTCAGTGCCTCCCTGTCTCGGTGTGCGCGTCTCAGTGCCTCCCTGTCTCGGTGTGCGCGTCTCAGTGCCTCCCTGTCTCGGTGTGCGCGTCTCAGTGCCTCCCTGTCTCGGTGTGCGCGTCTCAGTGCCTCCCTGTCTCGGTGTGCGCGTCTCAGTGCCTCCCTGTCTCGGTGTGCGCGTCTCAGTGCCTCCCTGTCTCGGTGTGCGCGTCTCAGTGCCTCCGTGTCTCGGTGTGCGCGTCTCAGTGCCTCCGTGTCTCGGTGTGCGCGTCTCAGTGCCTCCGTGTCTCGGTGTGCGCGTCTCAGTGCCTCTGTGTCTCACCGAGCTGCAGGCAGTCGCTCGCTCCACTTTGCTCAGTCCTCTCAGGTTGGTATCGAACACATTCATTTTCTCCACCAGGCAGCAGAGAGCCGTCTCTGTGGCCTCACCCACCTTCTCATAAACACCTTTCAACTGCAGAGAGAGAGAGAGAGAGAGAGAGAGAGAGAGAGAGGGGGAGAAGGAAAAAGAGGCAGAGAGAGAGAGAGAGAGGGGGAGAAAAGTTAATACATATACATCAATCACATAGTTCTGTGCCCAGGTGTGACAGAGACAAATACATGCACACACACACACACTCACAATATAAAGTAAGAGAGAAAGAAAGAGAGAGAGAAAGAAAGTAGACAGAGATGGGGAGAGGTAGAGACACTACAACACAGAGAGAGAGCGAGAGAGACACAGGCAGACACAAAGACAGCCAGACACACAGAAACATTCACAGACAGTACCTCGTTGAAGTCCAGCGATGAGTCGTTGCAGAGGGCACAGATCGTGGCCAGTTCAACCAGCCCCTCGTACTGGGAGCAGCGAACTGGGACACCGTTCTTCAAACTGGGGAGAGACAAGAAAACATACTGTATATTACCGATGATATGATTATTACTGTTATGAAATTAAAAGCATTATATTTTCTATTGGGATTACTGTTGTGATTACTATTTACAATTGGATTACTAACTACATTTGAGATTACTCCCATTGTTATTCCAGTGTCTGCTGGTTTTACTCACACTTCCCCCTCGGGCGCGTAAGTGGACCCCGTCACTGTGAACTCGTTCAGGACACACTGATCTCCAACGACACTGTCAACCACAAACATCTGCAAAAACAACAACGACACTGTCAACCCCAAACACCTGGAAAACAACACCACATCCTGCTACAGAAAATGAGACCTCTTACACATCCTGCTGTAGAAAATGAGAGACCTCTTACACATCCTGCTATAGAAAATGAGACCTCTTACACATCCTGCTATAGAAAATAACAGAGACCTCTTACACATCCTGCTATAGAAAATAAGAGACCTCTTACACATCCTGCTACAGAAAACAAGAGACCTCTTACACATCCTGCTATAGAAAATAACAGAGACCTCTTACACATCCTGCTATAGAAAATAAGAGACCTCTTACACATCCTGCTATAGAAAATAACAGAGACCTCTTACACATCCTGCTATAGAAAATAACAGAGACCTCTTACACATCCTGCTATAGAAAATAACAGAGACCTCTTACACATCCTGCTATAGAAAATAACAGAGACCTCTTACACATCCTGCTATAGAAAATAACAGAGACCTCTTACACATCCTGCTACAGAAAATAAGAGACCTCTTACACATCCTGCTACAGAAAATAACAGAGACCTCTTACACATCCTGCTATAGAAAATAACAGAGACCTCTTACACATCCTGCTATAGAAAATAACAGAGACCTCTTACACATCCTGCTATAGAAAATAACAGAGAAACATCCTGCTATAGAAAATAACAGAGACCTCTTACACATCCTGCTATAGAAAATAACAGAGACCTCTTACACATCCTGCTATAGAAAATAACAGAGACCTCTTACACATCCTGCTATAGAAAATAACAGAGACCTCTTACACATCCTGCTATAGAAAATAACAGAGACCTCTTACACATCCTGCTATAGAAAATAACAGAGACCTCTTACACATCCTGCTATAGAAAATAACAGAGACCTCTTACACATCCTGCTATAGAAAATAACAGAGACCTCTTACACATCCTGCTATAGAAAATAACAGAGACCTCTTGCACATCCTGCTATAGAAAATAACAGAGACCTCTTACACATCCTGCTATAGAAAATAACAGAGACCTCTTACACATCCTGCTATAGAAAATAACAGAGACCTCTTACACATCCTGCTATAGAAAATAACAGACCTCTTACACATCCTGCTATAGAAAATAAGAGACCTCTTACACATCCTGCTACAGAAAACAACAGAGACCTCTTACACATCCTGCTATAGAAAATAACAGAGACCTCTTACACATCCTGCTACAGAAAATAACAGAGACCTCTTACACATCCTGCTATAGAAAATAACAGAGACCTCTTACACATCCTGCTATAGAAAATAACAGAGACCTCTTACACATCCTGCTATAGAAAATAACAGAGACCTCTTACACATCCTGCTATAGAAAATAACAGAGACCTCTTACACATCCTGCTATAGAAAATAACAGAGACCTCTTACACATCCTGCTATAGAAAATAACAGAGACCTCTTACACATCCTGCTATAGAAAATAACAAGAGACCTCTTACACATCCTGCTATAGAAAATAACAGAGACCTCTTACACATCCTGCTATAGAAAATAACAGAGACCTCTTACACATCCTGCTACAGAAAATAACAGAGACCTCTTACACATCCTGCTATAGAAAATAACAGAGACCTCTTACACATCCTGCTATAGAAAATAACAGAGACCTCTTACACATCCTGCTATAGAAAATAACAGAGACCTCTTGCACATCCTGCTATAGAAAATAACAGAGCACAGAAACCTCTTCATCAACCTAAAAAAAGTGTGTTTCAGTGTGTGTGTGTGTGTGTGTCTCAGTGTCTCTCCCTCTCTCTCACACTGTGTGTGAGTCTCTGTGCATGTTTGTCAGTCTCTCTCTCTCTCTGTCAGTGTGTGTCTGTGTCTCTGTATCTCAGTGTGTACCTTTTTGTGTATTTCTCTCTGTGGTTGGTGGAGATTGTGCCTGTGTGTCTGTCTCAGTCTCTCACCCTGCACGCAGACATCTGGTTGGTGGTCAGGGTACCTCTGTGTGTGTGTGTGTGCGTGTGCGTGTGAGTGTGTGTAGAGGCGGGGGTGGCTCAGAGAGACGAGACGCGTGAGAGACAAGGTGTGAGTCGAACACTTCGTAGAGTCAGAGTGGACCAGGGTCTCTCCGGACGGAAGACGAACAGATGGCGTTCTTCCAGGGAGCACGAGAGGGAGAGGGTGGGCATCAGAAGGGTGGAGAGAGAGAGCAGATGACCGAGGAGAGAGAGAGAGACGGACGGCAGGCTCCTCACGAGACAGACCCAGAGCCAGGCATGTGGTGATCACAGCGGGGAGACCTGGGGGGAGAGGAGAGGGGAGAAGGTGGTCGAACACTGTACCAGAGAGAGAGAGAGAGAGAGAGAGAGAGAGAGAGAGAGAGAGAGAGAGAGAGAGAGGGAGAGAGAGACACACACACACACAGGCAGACAGACAGAAAGTGACAGAGAGAGATACATACAAACACACAGAGGCAAAGACAGATGACAGGAGAGGAGGGGGGGTTAACATCTGCACTGTGAAAAGGAAGGATGGATCATCATAAAGCCCGCAGTGCGGTGAGGAATCGGTGAGGGCTGGTTACCCTCTGGGATGGCAGCCACGGCCAGCGCCACGGCGATCTTGAAGTAGTACACGGCCCCCCGGAGCCAAGAGCCCCCGTGGACCGGGTCACTGAAGTGACCAATATTGATCGCCCAGACAGCCACGCAGATCAGAGAGATCACCTGAGAGACACAGAGAGAGAGAGAGAGAGAGAGAGAGAGACACTCAGGCAAGCTGTGGTGTATTGCACCGTACTGTATTGTGCTGTATTAGCGGATGGTATTTTGCTGTGCTCTATTGCTGTGTGCTGTATTAGTGGATGGTACTTTCCTGTGCTGTATTGTACTTGCTGTACTGTACTGTATTCCTGTTTGCTGTATTGTGTTTTATTAGCGGATGGTATTTGGCTGTGCTGTATTGTGCTGTATTAGTGGATGGTACTTTGCTTTACTGTACTACACTGTGCTGTATTGTATTGTATTGTACTGTGCTGTACCTTTGAAAGCTGCTCTCCGAACTCGTCCAGTTTCTGTTGCAGGGGGGTCCTCTCTGGCTCGGTCGCCGCCATCTCGTCTCGGATCTTCCCGATCTCCGTCTGCACCCCCGTCGCCACGGCAACGCCGATCGCCTTCCGCAGCGATGTTCGTGCCCTGAAAGGGGGAGGGAGGGGGGGGGGGGGGGGGGAGGGGGGGTAATTTTTACAGGAGAGACAGTGTCTCACAGGACACTTCCACCCTGCACACTGAGGGCAGACAGAGACTCACAGGACACTCCCACCCTGCACACTGAGGACAGACAGAGACTCAGAGTATTCACACACACACACACACCACACACACACACACACACACACACACACACACACACACACACACACACACACACACAGCCTCTCCCCATCTCTCACAGCATGACAGAGACTCACAGTATTCACAAACACACACCACACAAACCCAAAACACAATAAGACACACAACACAACACTCACACAGCCTCTCCTGTCTCCACAGAGTCTCTGCAGAGAGAGAGGTTGTCTACTTCTGAGTTGGACGGCGCGGGGGGGTCAGGACGCGGGGTTCGGGGTCGCTGTGCTTCAGGACCGAGACGCTCTCTCCAGTCAGGATAGACTGGTCCACTCGCAGCGTGGTAGACAGTGATGGGAGTGGTGATACTGATCGTCTGATCAGCAGGGACTTATCACCACCTGAGAGGAGAGAGAGAGAGAGAGAGAGAGGAGAGAGAGAGACAGAGAGAGAGAGGAGAGAGAGAGGCGAGGGAGAGAGAGAGGTTTTTGGGAGTGAGAGGGAGGGGTCGGTCCATATCTGAGGAAGGTGAGAGTCGAGGAACATTTGAGAAGGGGGGATGGAGAGAGTCACAAAGAGAGAGAGGAGAGAGGGGGAAGGGTAATCCTCTCCTCATCTCTTCTACCAAGAAGCTATCTCTCAGAAGAAGAGGGAGTGACGAGATGAGAGGGGGAGAAGAGAGAATGGAGAGGGGACGAAGAGAGACAAGAGAGGAGAGAAGGGAGGAGGGAGAAAAGGGAAGAAAGGAGAAAAAGGAGATTTTAGGGGGCGAAAGAGAGGTGAGAGGGAGAGGAGAAAGAGAGGGAGGGAGAAGGAAAAGAGCATAGGAAAATACAGGGACAGACGGGAGGAGATTTGGGAGGGTTGAGGTTCCTCTTACAACAACTAAAGCATTTCAAGGAGGGAATAGTAATCTAAACTGGAGATTGACGCTGGGACGTCAAACAATTGCCGAATAAGAATAGGGTAGAGGCCTCCGGCTTCATACTATGGGAGGAGCGAGGGGAAGATAGAGGACCATGGGAACAAACAGGGGATTGTTAAAAAGAGGGCGGGGACCGTAATCTTGACAGAGATCAGCAGGAGAGACAGGGACTTAGTAAAGTATTGTTAAACATGAAGGAGAAAGGGCAGGAGAGAGGAGAAAGAGAAGAGAGAGAGATGTACAGGCAGACAGACGGATGCTTTTGTCAGACTGTCCCCTCATCCTCTTACCTGCCACTTCTACTATGTCCCCAGGGACAATGGCCCTGGCTTTGACGCGCTGGACGCTCTTCCTGTCCTGCCGATAAACCTTCCCCATCTCCGGCTCATACTCTTTCAGCGCCTCGATGGCGTTCTCCGCATTGCGCTCCTGATGAGACACACAGAGGCATTACAACTGGGGCTGTACCGACTGTCTAAAGAACTACAGCTCCCAGCATCCCTCGCCATTACCGCGGGTGCAGAGGCATGCTGGGAGCTGTAGTCCTAGCCAGGGCTGGACCGATTCACAATACAATAACTATAGCAGAGCAGCTAGAGCTGAAGAGCAGCTCCTGAACCCAGACAAAGCAACACAGAACGAGCAAAAACAATGTAATACAGCCCAGCGCAGCGCATTGTAGCTAAAGAACTACAGCTCCCAGCATCCCTCACCATTGCCATGGGGGCAGAGGCATGCTGGGAGCTGTAGTCCTATAGCCAGGGCTGGACCAATTCACTGTGTATCAATGAAGTCGCGATGCTTTCTTTACATAATATATCGTAATAAAGGTCTGTATCACTTGTATTGAGTTACAGGATAGACACACTGGGATTTGAACCTCCTAATATCAAGCCCCCCTTCCTCCCGGGTTTCGGGGTGCCTCTCCTCACCTGCCACACCCCAACGATGGCGTTGGCAATGAGAATCAGCAGGATGACGAAGGGCTCCACGAACGCGGTGACGGTACCCTCGCCTTCCTCAAACCAAGCCAGGGTCTGCAAGAAACAATGAACCGCAGAGTTACAGCGTGCGTTCTACCAGGGGGGGCGGCCAAGATCCCGGCGGGGCCCCCACAATCCAGCAGTTTTTACAGTCAACCTGGAAACACATCAGACCAGAGACACACACACTGAGACCACACCCAGACCAGCAGTTTTTACAGAAACCTGGAAACACATGATCACCAGAAACACACAAGCGACCAGACACAGAGCAGAGACCCTCACACACTGAGACCAGGAAACACAGAACACAGTTTGAACAGTGTTAGACACACACACCGAGACCAGAGACACAGACACACACACACACACACACACACTGAGACCAGAGACAGACACAGACACACAGAATGGAGATGCACTGAGACCAGAGACACACACACTGAGACCAGAGACACAGACACTGACACACACCGAGACCAGAGACACACACACAGAGACCAGAGACACACACACAGAGACACACAGAGAATGGAGACACACTGAGACCACAGACACACACACTGAGACCGGAGACCAGAGACACACACACTGAGACCACAGACACAGAGAGAGACACACACACTGAGACCAGAAACACAGACACACAGAGACCAGAGACACACACACCGAGACCAGAGACACAGACACACACACACACACACACAGACACAACTGACACACATATGAGACCAGAGGCACACTGAGGACTTCTCTGTGTGTTGTTTGTCACAGGGACCAGAGACATAGACACTGAGACACACACACACACACTGAAACCACAGACACAAACACACACACACACACACACACAGACCAGAGAGACACACACTGAGACCAGAGAGACACACACACACAGACTGAGACCAGAGACACAAACTGAGACCAGAGACACAGACACACACCGAGACCAGAGACACACACACACTGAGACCAGAGACACGCACATACACTGAGACCCACACACACACACAAACACAGCACACTGAGACACACACACACACACACAGAGACTGAGACCAGAGAGACACAAACTGAGACCAGAGACACACAAGATTTAGTTTAAGAAGGGCTCTTGTAAACTCACAAAGGAGATGCAGGCCGCCAGCAGCAATATCCGAACCAGCAAATCCTCAAACTGCTCCAGAACCAGAACCAACAGAGACTTCCCTGCACAGCAAAAACAAGAGGAGAGCTTGCAATGAGCTTCATGTGATTCCAGTCCAGTCTAGTGATATTAAACTGCAGTTACAATGTAATTCCAGCCCAGTCCAGTGATATTAAACTGCAGTTACAATGTAATTCCAGTCCAGTCTAGTGATATTAAACTGCAGTTACAATGTAATTCCAGTCCAGTCTAGTGATATTAAACTGCAGTTACAATGTAATTCCAGTCCAGTCTAGTGATATTAAACTGCAGTTACAATGTAATTCCAGTCCAGTCTAGTGATATTAAACTGCAGTTACAATGTAATTCCAGTCCAGTCCAGTGATATTAAACTGCAGTTACAATGTAATTCCAGTCCAGTCCAGTGATATTAAACTGCAGTGATTCCAGTTCTAGTGATATTAAACTGCAGTTACAATGTAATTCCAGTCCAGTCCAGTGATATTAAACTGCAGTTACAATGTAATTCCAGTCCAGTCTAGTGATATTAAACTGCAGTTACAATGTAATTCCAGTCCAGTCTAGTGATATTAAACTGCAGTTACAATGTAATTCCAGTCCAGTGATATTAAACTGCAGTTACAATGTAATTCCAGTCCAGTCCAGTGATATTAAACTGCAGTTACAATGTAATTCCAGTCCAGTCTAGTGATATTAAACTGCAGTTACAATGTAATTCCAGTCCAGTCTAGTGATATTAAACTGCAGTTACAATGTAATTCCAGTCCAGTCCAGTGATATTAAACTGCAGTTACAATGTAATTCCAGCCCAGTCTAGTGATATTAAACTGCAGTTACAATGTAATTCCAGTCCAGTCTAGTGATATTAAACTGCAGTTACAATGTAATTCCAGCCCAGTCCAGTGATATTAAACTGCAGTTACAATGTAATTCCAGTCCAGTCCAGTGATATTAAACTGCAGTTACAATGTAATTCCAGTCCAGTCTAGTGATATTAAACTGCAGTTACAATGTAATTCCAGTCCAGTCTGGTGATATTAAACTGCAGTTACAATGTAATTCCAGTCCAGTCCAGTGATATTAAACTGCAGTTACAATGTAATTCCAGTCCAGTCCAGTGATATTAAAATGCAGTTACAATGTAATTCCAGCCCAGTCCAGTGATATTAAACTGCAGTTACAATGTAATTCCAGCCCAGTCCAGTGATATTAAACTGCAGTTACAATGCAATTCAGAGTCTAGTGATATTAAAATGCAATGATGGATAATACCTTCCTCAGCTGGTAGTTCTGTATGCACAGCATTGTAAAGCACAGAGAGGTAAAACTGGATTAAAGCAATGAGGAAGCATTGTAAAGCACAGAGAGGTCTGGTAAAGCACAGGGAAGCATTGTAAAGCACAGAGAGGTCTGGTAAAGCACAGGGAAGCATTGTAAAGCAAGAGAAGTGTGGTAAAGCACAGGGAAGCATTGTAAAGCACAGAGAGGTGTGGTAAAGCACAGAGGGGTCTGGTAAAGCACAGGGAAGCATTGTAAAGCACAGAGAGGTCTGGTAAAGCATAGGGAAGCATTGTAAAGCACAGAGAGGTCTGGTAAAGCACAGGGAAGCATTGTAAAGCACAGAGAGGTCTGGTAAAGCACAGGGAAGCATTGTAAAGCACAGAGAGCATTGTAAAGCACAGAGAGGTCTGGTAAAGCATAGGGAAGCATTGTAAAGCACAGAGAGGTCTGGTAAAGCATAGGGAAGCATTGTAAAGCACAGAGAGGTCTGGTAAAGCATAGGGAAGCATTGTAAAGCACAGAGAGGTCTGGTAAAGCATAGGGAAGCATTGTAAAGCACAGAGAGGTCTGGTAAAGCATAGGGAAGCATTGTAAAGCACAGAGAGGTATGGTAAAGCATAGGGAAGCATTGTAAAGCACAGAGAGGTCTGGTAAAGCATAGGGAAGCATTGTAAAGCACAGAGAGGTCTGGTAAAGCATAGGGAAGCATTGTAAAGCACAGAGAGGTCTGGTAAAGCATAGGGAAGCATTGTAAAGCACAGAGAGGTCTGGTAAAGCACAGGGAAGCATTGTAAAGCACAGAGAGGTCTGGTAAAGCATAGGGAAGCATTGTAAAGCACAGAGAGGTCTGGTAAAGGTAAAGTAAAGCATAGGGAAGCATTGTAAAGCACAGAGAGGTCTGGTAAAGCATAGGGAAGCATTGTAAAGCACAGAGAGGTGTGGTAAAGCATAGGGAAGCATTGTAAAGCAGAGAGGGAAGGGGAGCATTGTAAAGCACAGAGAGGTCTGGTAAAGCATAGGGAAGCATTGTAAAGCACAGAGAGGTCTGGTAAAGCATAGGGAAGCATTGTAAAGCACAGAGAGGTCTGGTAAAGCATAGGGAAGCATTGTAAAGCACAGAGAGGTGTGGTAAAGCATAGGGAAGCATTGTAAAGCACAGAGAGGTATGGTAAAGCATAGGGAAGCATTGTAAAGCACAGAGAGGTATGGTAAAGCATAGGGAAGCATTGTAAAGCACAGAGAGGTCTGGTAAAGCATAGGGAAGCATTGTAAAGCACAGAGAGGTATGGTAAAGCACAGGGAAGCATTGTAAAGCATAGAGAGAAGCATAGGGAAGCATTGTAAAGCACAGAGAGGTCTGGTAAAGCATAGGGAAGCATTGTAAAGCACAGAGAGGTCTGGTAAAGCATAGGGAAGCATTGTAAAGCACAGAGAGGTCTGGTAAAGCATAGGGAAGCATTGTAAAGCACAGAGAGGTCTGGTAAAGCATAGGGAAGCACAGAGAGGTCTGTGCATAGGGAAGCATTGTAAAGCAGAGAGGTCTGGTAAAGCATAGGGAAGCATTGTAAAGCACAGAGAGGTCTGGTAATGCATAGGGAAGCATTGTAAAGCACAGAGAGGGGTGGTAAAGCATAGGGAAGCATTGTAAAGCACAGAGAGGTCTGGTAAAGCATAGGGGAGCATTGTAAAGCACAGAGAGGGCTGGTAAAGCATAGGGAAGCATTGTAAAGCAGAGAGAGGTCTGGTAAAGCATAGGGAAGCATTGTAAAGCACAGAGAGGGGTGGTAAAGCACAGGGAAGCATTGTAAAGCACAGAGAGGTATATATTTAAGGGAGAGGACTGGGTATTCAGGAGCATTGGAAAAGGTATTTAACGAGTGAGGGGGGGGGGGCTAGCTGGATAAAAGGGGTTGCAAATCCCACCCTCTCTCCCTGACTCTGTTAGAAAGGGAGGGGCACCATCGTTACCCCCGGCACCCAAACACAACGTCATGACCCCGCTGCAACGATTTCACCCCCCCCCCCCCCCCCCTTCACTAGACTGCCACTAAAATCGCCGGGTTTATTATTAATACTGTTTCAAAAGGCGCTGTTGCATTATCAGCAGCCTGTGGTGCTGGTAAACGTTACAGGCAGAGAGATCCAGGGCACGGTGACCCGCACGGGTGCATCTGCGATCGATAAAAATGCAACGTTATTAAATACCGGCGATCGGATAACGCGACACACGCCGGGGTTTGAATCGCATTCGCCTCAAAAGCGAACAATCCAACGGGAAATAATACAAGGAAACCGGGCGAGGAACCGTCGAGAAGATATTATTAGAGCCAATAAATATTAATAACGCGTAATAACGCTGAACGGAGACGTCTAGCGAGGCGGTGTGACATTATAACAGCATCCCTTCATAAAAACGTATTTTTACTCTCTCTCTATATATACGACATATATAGTCGTTTAGTAGGGCATCGTGTGCTTATTATTATTATTATTATTATTATTATTATTATTATTATTTACAGTAGCCTCTTTAAAAAAAAATGGCTTGTTACCGAATCACAAGCAGAGACGACGTCTCTCAAAAAGAAAGTTTATTTTGCGTAATAATATACATAAATTAACAGATTTGTGAACATTGCAAATGTTGAACATTAATTCGCAACATTAATTGACACACATAAATAACATACAGTCAGTCAATTGTTGCTACAATTTACAGGCTGTCAGACAAGAAATCAAATGTTTAATTAATAATATAGGGTAGGGGGAGGTAAAGAGGACCCTGATACCTCACCTCCTACAGGAAAAACGATGCATCAACAAACACACGCACAGGCTTTCAGACAGACAAAGAAAACAGTATATAAATTAATTAATAAATCCCAATCCCTCTCCTTTCTCCCTCCCTCCACCTCTCCTCTCTCTCTCATCTCCACCTCTCTCCCTCTTTCTCTCTCTCTCTCCCCCCTCCTCATCTCCCTCTCTCCTCTCTCTCTCCTCTCTCTCCCCCTCCTCTCCCCCCCCCCCCTCTCTATCCTCTCTCTCCTCTCTATCCCCCCTCTCTCTCTCTCCTCTCTCTATCCCCCTCTCTCTCTCTATCCTCTCCCTCCTCTCTATCCCCCCTCTCTCTCTCCTCTCTCTCCTCTCCTCTCCCTCCCTCTCCCCCTCTCTCTCCTCTCCTCTCTCTCTCTCTCTCTCTCCCTCTCTCCTCTCCTCTCTCTCTCCCCTCCTCTCTCTCTCTCCTCTCTCTCTCTATCCTCTCTCTCCCCCTCTCCTCTCTATCCCCCCCTGTCTCTATCCTCCTCTCCCCCTCTCTCTCCCCCATCCCTCTCCATCCCTCCATCGCCCTCTCCCCCCTCTCCATCCCCCTCTCCTCTCCTCCTCTTACCGTTAGCGCCCCACCTCTCCTTGGCTTTCCTCACTTGATCTGCGCTCAGCCCGGTCGACTCGTTCACCCCGAAATGAGCCAAGACTTCTTCCACGGTCTTCGTGTGAGCGCTTTCCATTTTCCAACAACACGACTTATCGATAGATCTCCGATATATAATCAATGACACAGCCAGCGACTAGTATTATTCGTATTACTATTAATAATGAGCGAAATACGGCGCGGCGTTGAAGTCAAAATGATAATGAATTATTAGCGGCTTTGATTTCTGTGTATATTTAAGTATTAATTATTTTTTCTCGCAGGAATCCTGCGCCGGCATGGTTGCTGGTAGATCTTTTCAATGTGATTGATTATTCTGATTTGATTATTAGTATTAGTATTATTATTAGTATTAATCTGCTCTCTCCTCCTCGCTGGCTGTTCTGTTATACACGCATCCCCCCGCTGCACACGGGACCCGGTGAAAGACTCATTTACCCGCGAGTCTCTTATTTATAAGACGGGTTTTCGTTTTAAAGCCAAATTAAAAGTCAAACCGGCCGATCCCCGGGTTTTTATTGTTTTTACTGTTATTTTGCTGAAGTCGCGTCGCTCGCTTTGAGAATATGAAGCGCTCTCCGTCTCCTTCGTGATAAACTCACTCCCCTGGCCACTGACGTCACCCCCGCAGACCGGCCGCCCAATCGGGGGCCGCTAACCCGCGAAGGACGGCGCTGTCAGCCAATCGCGTGTCCGCTGCTCTCCCCGCCTCCTGCATCGCATGAGGGGGAGGTCTTCGCTGTAATTGACGTCCTCAGCGGCCAATCGTGTCGCCTTGTTTGTCGGCTATCTGCATGAGGCGGGCTTTGGTGAGATTTTTTTAATTTTTTTCGACCAATCGGGTATCTAGAATGCCCCCGATAGCCCGGCGCAGGTAGGTAGATTGACAATCCGGACGAGCCAATCGCTTGATGTCTGTGTTTTCGTAGGAAAAAAAAACAAACAAACTCCGCCCCCTCTATGGTTGTTGTTTCCTCGGAAACGGGATTTGAATGACAATCGCAGCAACCAATTGGAAGGCAGTGTTTTTTTTTTTTTTTCCAGCTCTACCAATAGCGGTTTGAGAAAAGTGGAGAGGCGGGGCATGGGGAATGCGGAGTTTTTTTAGCTGCTGTTAGTGTAAATACACGGGCACGCCCTGGTGACCAATCAGATTGTAAGATGGTTTGAAGGGGGCGGGGTTTATTTGAACGACCTTCTACGGGAAAAAAAAAAAAAACTGTATTATTTTAAATGATACAAAATGTACTGTTTTTTTTTTTTGGACAAAAAATATTATTAGAATACCAATACAAAATATCCGTTTTGGTCACGCTATCAATATGGTAAAATGTAACCCCTTTGAAGATCGTTATGGGATTTAGACTGTAGTTACAGATTGTCGCCGCTAGATGCCGCCAAAAAACGTTTTGTCCGGGAAATGAAATTCACAAAATTCCTCTTCGGTTTTGACGCTGCAATATAATCCCTTCTTCTTGGTGTCTGTGTTAGTTTACTACACTCTGAAAATAGTTTAGTTTCATTAAAGCTGCAGACAGACAGAACCCCACAAGCCTGTTCAGTTTGTCGCTACAGTATAATCCCTTCTTCATAACGTTGTTTACGTTTCCTATGAGCTACAATACGTTGTAATTACAGTTTCTCCCCACCAGAGCGCGCTGCGGTTCCGTGTTAACAGCAGCGGCAGAACCGCTATAAACTTTCACCAATTTTAATGTATTCTGTGCCAGGTGTAGATCTTATTCATTTGAGAAATCAACCAATCGCCGTTGAGGATTTTCTTCCAGATGCAGCTCTAAATAAATCAATAAAGATCTTGGTCGTTTTTACAAACGATGTCCCCCCGGGAGGATGGGATAGGCGGCGGACACGCCTAGCAACCGTTGCCGGGTTGCCCTGTGTTGTGTCCGCGGAGGTTATTGCGTAAACACGCACGCTTCAGGATATGAAAAATATTGAAATGAAAGCCAAGAACATATATTTTTCTCGGGCTGGGTGAGGCGAGTGCTTTCGTAATCTGTGGGGGCAGCTGGCAGAGACACACAGACAGCTGCTAATTCACCAGGCTTGAGGCACAGAGACTGAACTGATCCCTCCCTCCCTCACCCCCCTGAGAGAAAGGGGGCTCCCTCCAGTCTAGGGTAGGCTTGAGGCACGGAGACTGAACTGATCTCTCCCTCCCTCACCCCCTGAGAGAAAGGGGGCTCCCTCCAGTCCAGGGCAGGCTTGAGGCACAGAGACTGAACTGATCCCTCCCTCCCTCACCTCCCTGAGAGAAAGGGTATGACTCTCTCCAGAAATACAATAACGAGATACAAGCTTGGTTCAGTACGTGACATTAGCTTTTAATCCTGTTCTGAATCACAGAGTAACACATTATTTGTAGTATTTCACAAAGAGAATGAAAAAAAGAATATTTACACACACACACACACACACACACACACACACACATATATATATATATATATATATATATATATATATATATATATATATATATATATATATATATAATTTCTTATTGCTGTGTGTCTCCTATGCACTAGGGGGCAGAGTGTTGCAGGGGGCAGGTTAACAGCGGCTCCACTCCAGTGTAGCTGCTATAGTTCACAGGGGATTCTGAGAGCTCTGTGGAAGACACAGCGTTTGCTTTCAAGGCTTTTAAAAACTCTGCAGGATGCGAATCGGAAAATGATCCAAACTCGATCGGAACTAGAGGAGGAGGAGAGGAGGAGGAGGAGGAGGGTGAGTTGAGGAGGAGGAGAAGAGGAGGAGGAGGAGGGGGAGGAGAGGAGGAGGAGACGAGGAGGAGAGGAGGAGGAGAGGATTGCTTTAGTTCAGAAATTTCAGACTCATCAAGATGCATTTAAAGAACCAACATTCTGTTTTCTTTCTTTCTATCTTTCTTTCTTTTTTTGTTTCTTTCTTTCTTTCTCCGTGTTGAATCAGAGGGTAATCGTGCCACAAACTGCAAGAAACAAAACACTAATATCAACTTCATCAGAGACCAGCACTGTTAGATATTTACACTCTGTCTGTGTGTGTGTGTCAGTGTGTGTGTGTCAATGTGTGTGTGTGAGTGTGTGTGTCAGTGTGTGAGTGTGTGTCAGTGTGTGTGTGTGTCAGTGTGTGTCAGTGTGTGTGTGTGTCAGTGTGTGTGTGTGTGTGTGTGTGTGTGTCGCTGTTCTTTTATCAAACAAAAATCCTGTTTTTCTACTTTGTAACCCAAACATTGGGTTTCTACCCCCCCCCCCACCCCCCCCCCCTACCCCCCCACCCCTCGCACATCTGTTTTTTTTTTCATGAATTCTCCTAATTCTTTCTGTGCAGAAACCCCGAGGGTGAATAGCAGCCGTCCTCTCCTGGAGAGAAGCTGTCAAAATATTTTCACGCCTCAAAAACATACTCACTTCGACAGGAGCTCTGAGCAGACCTGACCTGCAGAGAACCAGCGAACTGAGAGCCATCAGAAACGCAGCCTCCCGCTGCACAGCACTGCGATCCGGTCCTGCTTTCACTGGGAGTTTAATAATCACACTCCCGCTGCACAGCAGTGTGATCCAGTCCTGCTTTCACTAGGAGTTTAATAATCAGACTCCCGCTGCACAGCAGTGTGATCCAGTCCTGCTTTCACTAGGAGTTTAATAATCAGACTCCCGCTGCACAGCAGTGTGATCCAGTCCTGCTTTCACTAGGAGTTTAATAATCACACTCCCGCTGCACAGCAGTGTGATCCAGTCCTGCTTTCACTAGGAGTTTAATAATCAGACTCCCGCTGCACAGCAGTGTGATCTGGTCCTGCTTTCACTAGGAGTTTAATAATCAGACTCCCGCTGCACAGCAGTGTGATCCAGTCCTGCTTTCACTAGGAGTTTAATAATATCAGACTGCACCCCTAACTCAGTAATCGGACAATGTACAGTAAGAGGTAGGCCACTATACCTAGATTAATGGGACGTTCGGATCCAGCACTAGTGAACTGACCTGGCGTGGGATCACACACCGTTAATCTCAGACTAATGGTCAGGCAGCACTGGATTTGAGCCAATGTAATTCCTCCAGTCTAGTGATATTAAACTGCAGTTACAATGTAATTCCAGTCCAGTCCAGTGATATTAAACTGCAGTTACAATGTAATTCCAGTCCAGTCTAGTGATATTAAACTGCAGTTACAATGTAATTCCAGTAGTCTAGTGATATTAAACTGCAGTTACAATGTAATTCCAGTCCAGTCTGATATTAAACTGCAGTTACAATGTAATTCCAGTCCAGTCCTGTGATATTAAACTGCAGTTACAATGTAATTCCAGTTACCCAGTCCAGTGATATTAAACTGCAGTTACAATGTAATTCCAGTCCAGTCCAGTGATATTAAACTGCAGTTACAATGTAATTCCAGTCCAGTCCAGTGATATTAAACTGCAGTTACAATGTAATTCCAGTCCAGTCTAGTGATATTAAACTGCAGTTACAATGTAATTCCAGTCCAGTCTAGTGATATTAAACTGCAGTTACAATGTAATTCCAGTCCAGTGATATTAAACTGCAGTTACAATGTAATTCCAGCCCAGTCCAGTGATATTAAACTGCAGTGATTCCATTCCAATATTAAACTGCAGTTACAATGTAATTCCAGTCCAGTCTAGTGATATTAAACTGCAGTTACAATGTAATTCCAGTCCAACATAATAATAATAATAATAATAATAATAATATAATCACCTTGCTCTTGCAATATGTTGCGTTTAGAGTTCTCCTTTTTTACTTTCTTGACAACTTTAAAGGAATCGCTGATAAGTTTTGGTTTGGCGGACATTTCTCTGTCCATTTAAAAACGACTTCCCCCAAAAACTCTAACAGGAATCCGTCCTACCAGTCACAGCGGTGCGAGATATTTATATACAATATCGAGTCGTGCTGTTGTTTTAATCGATGCGAAGCTCTGTACAGAATCGCAGTTTACAATAACGTGCGCTTGTGAATCTCAAACGCGGTATGCTGCAAGCCAGCTGTCTTCACAAGACATGATAAAACAAGATATATATAACCAGACGCGAAGCACTCGAGTCTTTTACAAATAACTGATAAATCATATTTGGATATATATATTATATATATATATATAGATATATATAGATATATAGTTGTGTCAAACTACAGGTTACCAATGACTTCAATTTCGGAATCCTGTTTAAAACAATTGGAGATAAAAAAAAAAAGTAATCATGGAATCGTTTTGTTTAACAAAATTTAATCTAAATTTTTTGACTCATCAAAGTAGCCACCTTTTGCAGATATAACAGCCGAACACACTCGTGGCATTCTTTCTACAATGGAAATCAAATATTGTTCGGAAAGTTCTTCCCAACACTGTTGCAGAAGTTCCCACAAATGTGTTGCACTTGTAGGTTGCTTTGCTTTCACCCTTCTGTCCAGTTCATCCCAAACCAGCTCGATGGGGTTTAAGTCTGGAGACTGTGCTGGCCATTCCATGATTTGAAGCCTACCGTCTTGTTCTTTTCTTCTAAGGTAGTTCTGACATAGCCTGGAGGTATGTTTTGGGTCATTATCTTGCTGTAGGATGAACCCCTGACCAACTAGGCGTATACCAGAGGGTATTGCATGGCGCTGCAAAATGCTGTGGTAGCCGTTTTGGTTCAGGGTGCCACTCACTCTGTGCAAGTCGCCGACTCTGGATCCAGCAAAAGAGCCCCAGACCATCACGCTTCCTCCTCCCTGTTTGACAGTTGGTGTCACACACCGAGGAACCATCCTTTCGCCTACTCGACGGCGTACAAAAACCCTGCGTGATGAACCGAAGATTTCAAATTTTGATTCATCAGTCCATAAGACCTTCTTCCAGTCTTCAGTAGTCCACTGGCGGTGCTTTATGGCCCAGGCAAGCCTCGTTTTCTTATTTTGCCATCTTAGCAATGGCTTTCTTCCTTCCACTCGACCTGTCAAACCTGCAGCTCGAAGTCTTCTCTTCACAGTTGAAACTGAGACTTGCTTACTTCGACCAGCGTTAAACTGTGCTTGAAGCTGTTGTCCTGTGAGCTGCCTATCATGCAAGCTGTTGACTCTCAGAAACTTGTCTTCTGATTCTGTTGTGGCTTTGGGTCTGCCAGACCTCTTCCTGTCAGAGTTTCCTCCAGTTTCCAAGTGCCTTTTGATGGTGTAGGAAACTGTACTCACTGACACCTTGGCTTTCTTTGCAATTTCTCTAAAGGAAATACCTACACTTTTAAGGGTTACAATGGTCTGTCTTCCTTTGTTAATTGCCTTTTTCTCGCCATTATGGTAGCAACATACTACTTACTACTTCCTGCAGTGCAATACTGTCCAAATAATGCTTCAGCGGGTGTAGTAACACAGTCTGTTCCAACACTGCTTTTATACAGACAGAGGGTTTGTAAGCAATGAACAAAAGTTGGGACACCTGTAGGAATTGTTAGCATCAACTTTCAAGGCTTAATTTACTTCCACTGCTGCAGAACAGCTGTGAGCCGTTAACCCATTACTTGTTCCCTGAAAAAGGCCTTTCTGTATAACTCTGAAATGTACATTATTTTTCAGTTTTTGGTAACCTAAACTTTGCTTTTTTTTTACCGCTTACCTTTGTACCATTTCAGGTTACTCACTGGACTTGAACTGCTTAAATTTCAATAAAAACTGGAAAAATGGGGGTGTTCGAAAACTTTTGACCAGTAGTGTATATATATATATATACATATAGAGAGAGAGAGAGAGAGGAGAGGAGAGGAGAGGAGAGGAGAGGAGAGAGAGGGAGGGAGAGGGAGAGGAGGAGAGAGAGAGAGAGAGAGAGAGAGAGAGAGAGAGAGAGAGAGAGAGAGAGAGAGAGAGAGAGGGAGAGGAGAGAGGAGAGAGGAAGAGATGAAGAGAGGAGAGAGAAAGCTTAAAAATGATTATTATTTTGTACAGATACTTGAAGAGAGATAAGCGGTGAAAGCCTCGGCTGTCTATATAGCTGCTAGCTACGCGAATTTGAGCAAGTGTTTAACATCAAGCTACGTTGGTGGATCTCTACAGAAATGAACTGCTTTTTGATTTTTAAATCAAATACACGTGTTATTTGTTAATTTGCGTGCTTCGTTGCGCGGTTTTGCAGTTTGCAGTGACTTCGCTCTTCTGGTCCGGTCTTTGTTTACTCCTCTTTGAAACGAGGAAGTGTCTTGAAACGCTGCTCACAGATATAAACGGACAGCAAAACTTTTTTTTTTTTTTGAACCGAAACTGAAATCGTTGCGTGGATATAATATAGCGCCCCCTTCCAGTCGGGTGGCTTTCTCTGGATTTCTATAACCACTGAGCTCCTCAAACCCACTGCCTTCCACACTGCAGCCCAGCGCTTTCTCTATCTAACCACTGAGCTCCTTAAACCCACTGCCTTCCACACTGCAGCCCAGCGCTTTCTTTATCTAACCACTGAGCTCCTCAAACCCACTGCCTTCCACACTGCAGCCCAGCGCTTTCTCTATCTAACCACTGAGCTCCTCAAACCCACTGCCTTCCACACTGCAGCCCAGCGCTTTCTCTATCTAACCACTGAGCTAAACCCACTGCCTTCCACACTGCAGCCCAGCGCTTTCTTTATCTAACCACTGAGCTCCTCAAACCCACTGCCTTCCACACTGCAGCCCAGCGCTTTCTCTATCTAACCACTGAGCTCCTCAAACCCACTGCCTTCCACACTGCAGCCCAGCGCTTTCTTTATCTAACCACTGAGCTCCTCAAACCCACTGCCTTCCACACTGCAGCCCAGCGCTTTCTTTATCTAACCACTGAGCTACTCAAACCCACTGCCTTCCACACTGCAGCCCAGCGCTTTCTTTATCTAACCACTGAGCTCCTCAAACCCACTGCCTTCCACACTGCAGCCCAGCGCTTTCTTTATCTAACCACTGAGCTCCTCAAACCCACTGCCTTCCACACTGCAGCCCAGCGCTTTCTTTATCTAACCACTGAGCTCCTCAAACCCACTGCCTTCCACACTGCAGCCCAGGGCTTTCTCTATCTAACCACTGAGCTCCTCAATCCAGTCTAGTATTATTATTATTAATATTGCAATGATCAGGAGCCAGGAGTTTGAGCAGGGTTAGAAACTCACACTAGCCCTGCTGCTGCAGCCCCAGTCCTGGGGTTCAGAGCTCCCCTCAATGAAGTCTATTATTATTATTATTAATATTGCAATGATCAGGAGCCAGGAGTTTGAGCAGGGTTAGAAACTCACACTAGCCCTGCTGCTGCTGCTGCACCCAGTCCTGGGGTTCAGAGCTCCCCTCAATGAAGTCTAGTATTATTATTAATATTGCAATGATCAGGAGCCAGGAGTTTGAGCAGGGTTAGAAACTCACACTAGCCCTGCTGCTGCTGCTGCACCCAGTCCTGGGGTTCAGAGCTCCCCTCAATGAAGTCTAGTATTATTATTATTATATATTGCAATGATCAGGAGCCAGGAGTTTGAGCAGGGTTAGAAACTCACACTAGCCCTGCTGCTGCTGCTGCACCCAGTCCTGGGGTTCAGAGCTCCCCTCAATGAAGTCTAGTATTATTATTATTAATATTGCAATGATCAGGAGCCAGGAGTTTGAGCAGGGTTAGAAACTCACACTAGTCCTGCTGCTGAACCCAGTCCTGGGGTTCAGAGCTCCCCTCAATGAAGTCTAGTATTATTATTATTAATATTGCAGTGATCAGGAGCCAGGAGTTTGAGCAGGGTTAGAAACTCACACTAGCCCTGCTGCTGCTGCACCCAGTCATGGGGCTCAGAGCTCCCCTCAATGAAGTCTAGTATTATTATTATTATTAATATTGCAATGATCAGGAGCCAGGAGTTTGAGCAGGGTTAGAAACTCACACTAGCCCTGCTGCTGCTGCACCCAGTCCTGGGGTTCAGAGCTCCCCTCTAGAGCTGTGCATAGAAACAATGATCAATACTAAATCAGAGAAGTCGCACTCCAGGGTCTGTACCAGACAGACCAAAATAAAATTCTGTTTTTTTTTTAGTCCAAGCAGCACTCCACAGACTGTCTGTCTGTTTATTTTAGGTTTTTTTTTTAGTTGCCGAGAGTAGAAGATTTAATCCCATAATACCACCTTTCATTCGGGGGTAACCCCTGTCATCCCTGATCTCTGTGGGTTCATTGTTTTTTAATCTTCATTTTCTTCTATAGATGAAATCCCAGCTCAGCCCGTCAGTGCGGGACAGCTTCACAATGCCAGACCGGGCAGGATTAAGTCATCTTCTGCCTTTTGATCTTTCATGGGCGCGTTCTTTTGGCAATAGGATTTAAAAATCACAGTGAACTGTAATAATAATAATGATAAGTAAGCATTGTGATGCACACAGAGGTGTGGTAAAGCATAGGGAAGCATTGTAAAGCACAGAGAGGTCTGGTAAAGCATAGGGAAGCATTGTAAAGCACAGAGAGGTCTGGTAAAGCATAGGGAAGCATTGTAAAGCACAGAGAGGTCTGGTAAAGCATAGGGAAGCATTGTAAAGCGCAGAGAGGTCTGGTAAAGCATAGGGAAGCATTGTAAAGTGCAGAAAGGTCTGGTAAAGCATAGGGAAGCATTGTAAAGCACAGAGAGGTCTGGTAAAGCATAGGGAAGCATTGTAAAGCACAGAGAGGTCTGGTAAAGCATAGGGAAGCATTGTAAAGCACAGAGAGGTCTGGTAAAGCATAGGGAAGCATTGTAAAGCACAGAGAGGTCTGGTAAAGCATAGGGAAGCATTGTAAAGCACAGAGAGGTCTGGTAAAGCATAGGGAAGCATTGTAAAGCACAGAGAGGTCTGGTAAAGCATAGGGAAGCATTGTAAAGCACAGAGAGGTCTGGTAAAGCACAGGGAAGCATTGTAAAGCACAGAGAGGTCTGGTAAAGCACAGGGAAGCATTGTAAAGCACAGAGAGGTCTGGTAAAGCATAGGGAAGCATTGTAAAGCACAAAGAGGTCTGGTAAAGCATAGGGAAGCATTGTAAAGCACAGAGAAGTCTGGTAAAGCACAGGGAAGCATTGTAAAGCACAGAGAGGTCTGGTAAAGCACAGGGAAGCATTGTAAAGCACAGAGAGGTCTGGTAAAGCTGATTACAAAACAGGGTAAACTAACCCTTACAAAACTTTCCCACAGCAGTAAAAGCACAGTAAAGTGTAATATCTATATACTGTTGCTAAATCAGCATCTCACAGGTTAACTGTCTCTAAAGTTCCAGGATTTTCCTTTTCTGCTTCTCTCACAATAAAGAAAGCAAGTCAAAATCCACCCAAGAATTATGTCAGCGAAAAAAATAAAAAATGAACCTTTCTACCCCTTTTATTAAAGGGTTTGTGGTAGCTTCCAAACGACAGCCTGCAGCTATTGAATGCACGGAGCGTTCCATTGCCTGGGTTAGAGAGGGGGTGGAAGGTGGGGGAGAAGAGAGAGGTGTAAAGTGTTATGATGTCATTTCTCCCTGGGGGGGTGGTCTGACAAATGAGTCCGAGGTGTGAAAAATATTTGTGTGAAATGTTACAGCGGGGAGAAAGGGAGCTGTCAAACGGTGACAAGATGAATAATAGATCTCTCAAAGCAGGCTTTCTCAAACCGAGACACACCCCAAGTTTGCACTAAGCTGTTTTTTCAAACGTTTACTCCCTTGACCGCTTTTCTATTAAAGAAAAAAAAAACGCATTAAACTCGACAGTTTTATCGTTTTTGTATCAATTTCACACCCTGACAATTTTTCTTTAAAGTTTTGCGTAATTTCAAAATATTTAGATATAAATATATTAAAGACTCTTTTTATTTAAATATATATTATATATATATAATACTATATATATATATATACAATATATATTATATTATATCTATATTATATATATAACATATATATCTACGCGCCCCCTATCAGAGATTCTCTTTGTTATCGTTAGAACGCCTTAACTGCGGTAATAATTGGGAAGATATTGCACATAATGTTTTTAATATTGCTTCAAGAAATGACCATCCAGTTTATCGTCACGTATTATAAAGTACAATCTAAAAAGTATTCACAGTGCAAAAAAACCCGTTACAGTCAAAAAGATACATAATGTCACTTTTTTTCAATGTCAGTTTTTCTATTGGACTCTAAGTATCTGGGGAGTTCAAACTGCAAAGTGCTGGGGGTGCAATTCAATATGTTAACAAGGGAACATTATTCAGCAGCTTTCACTGGACTCTATGAAGCTGAGGGAGTTCATTCTATATAGAGGGGGTGCAATTCAATATGTTAACAAGGGAACATTATTCAGCAGCTTTCACTGGACTCTATGAAGCTGAGTGAGTTAATTCTATATAGAGGGCGTGGAATGATGCAAAACTTTAGTTAGAGCTAATAATAATAATAATAATAATAATAATAATAATAATAATAATAATCAACATCTCACGCAATCGCAAAATAGAATACTGGTATAGCTATATAAAATAAATGTAATATAATCACATCGGATTACATTGTTTTCAAAACCTGCTCAAAACGTTTTCATGTGCAAAACATTTATTTAAGAAAAGAGAGACGCGGGAGCAATACTGTTTGATTTTCAGAGTTTAAATAAAGACACATCGAGTAACGTGATGCAAGCAGCTCGCGTCAGAACCTACTGCAGGATTTGTTTGTTTATTTATTTATTTGTTTGTTTGTTTATTTGTTTATTTTCCTTCTTCGGTTCAGATTGAAACTACGGTTTAACGAATAGACTTCGCTGACACGCAAACATCTTTTAGACTGAATTATTACGAGGAACAAAGCCAAGCAAGCACGCGTGAGGCGCGGAGACAGACAGGGATTGCTGTGCAAGAAAGAAGAAAGAAAGAAAGAAAGAAAGAAAGAAAGAAAGAAAGAAAGAACTTACGAAGACAATAAGGACAGAAATCTTGAAAGAAAAGCTGGAATGAAATGTCTTTATAATAAAAAGAACTAAAAAACAAAAAAAAAAAAAAAAAAAAAAAAAAAAAAAAAAAAAAAAAAAAAAAAAAAAAAAACAAAAAGATTGATGCGATCCAGCCCTCTGAAATGTCTTTATAATATACAGCACTAGACCCTGATATTGATGTGATCCAGCCCTCTGAAATGTCTTTATAATATACAGCACTAGACCCTGATATTGATGAGATCCAGCCCTCTGAAATGTCTTTATAATATACAGCACTAGACCCTGATATTGATGAGACCCAGCCCTCTGAAATGTCTTTATAATATACAGCACTAGACCCTGATATTGATGAGACACAGCCCTCTGAAATATCTTTATAATATACAGCACTAGACCCTGATATTGATGTGATACAGCCCTCTGAAATGTCTTTATAATATACAGCACTAGACCCTGATATTGATGAGACACAGCCCTCTGAAATATCTTTATAATATACAGCACTAGACCCTGATATTGATGTGATCCAGCCCTCTGAAATGTCTTTATAATATACAGCACTAGACCCTGATATTGATGAGATCCAGCCCTCTGAAATGTCTTTATAATATACAGCACTAGACCCTGATATTGATGAGATCCAGCCCTCTGAAATGTCTTTATAATATACAGCACTAGACCCTGATATTGATGAGATCCAGCCCTCTGAAATGTCTTTATAATATACAGCACTAGACCCTGATATTGATGAGATCCAGCCCTCTGAAATGTCTTTATAATATACAGTACTAGACCCTGATATTGATGAGATCCTGCCCTCTGAAATGTCTTTATAATATACAGCACTAGACCCTGATATTGATGAGATCCAGCCCTCTGAAATGTCTTTGTAATATGTAATACAAACAGACAGACAGACAGACAGGCACACACACGCACACACGCCCACTAACACACACACACACACACATGCACACTGACACACACTCACTGACACACACTCACACTGACTGACACACTGACACACACACACACACTCACATACTCACTGAGATAGACACACACACTCACTGACACACTCTCTCTCTGACACACACACACACTCACACGCACACTCACACGCACACGCACACACACACACACACACACACACACACACACACACACACACACACACACTCACTATATGAAGTTCTGTATCACTGGTGTGTCGTCAGAGGTTGTGGTTAGCTATGCGTCAACCATCTGTGAAGAATTTGAAAAAGGAAAGCGAGGAGGCGAGAGCGGGTGGAAATGGGCTTTAAAAGCCGACGGAGACAACGACTCCTCCAGCTTGAAGAAGACTCGCAGCCCGGCTCGAAACTCCACCAGCGCCGCCACTACCGCTCTCACCGTAACCACTACAACTTCCACAGCAGCTATCGCCCTTCTCACGGTTACCGGGACGGTTCTGACACTCACCCCCGGGGTCGGGATCTCCGGCAGCGGTGGAGACGCCACAGCGAGACGCGGGGAAGAATCGCGGCGCAGTGAGTTTCGGGGGTACCCTGAAACAACTCGGGGTCTGTCTGCTCTATACGTCGCCACTCTCCAGCGGTGGGAGTTCGCGTCAAGAGGAACTGGTCGTCCCGGTACCGGTATCCTTGCCCGGTTTTGGATCACGCTGGTGCGGTTCGTGTCGGTTAGATTTGGAGCGATGGATCTGAGAGCCGGTGAGTATCTGGATGGCTGGGGGGGGGGTACGACAACAACAAACTTTATTTTTCAACTTGAAAAGAAAGTTTTTGGACAAGATAGATAGATAGATAGATAGATAGATAGATAGATAGATAGATAGATAGATAGATAGAAATATGCATACAAAATGTAAATAATTACATTTAATAAACCAATAATAATATAAACCAATAATAATAAACCAATATTTGCATGGAACCATACCTGTTTATCGTCGTACTCAAATATTTATAACTGAAAATGTAGGTCTGTTCTCTCCTCTCTTTCCCTCGATCTCCCCCCTTTCTCTCTCTCTCTTTCTCTCTCTCTCCCTCTCTGTCCTCTCTATCTTTCTCTCTCTATCTTTCTCTCTGTCTTTCTCTCTCTCACTCCTTCATCAGAGAGGTCCGGTATGACACGTTTAAAATCAAACGCTGGTAACCCAGAACTGGAGGGAAAAGTTCAAAAATGTGAAACCTTCTTCTTCTTCTTCTTCTTCTTCTTCTTCTTCTTCTTCTTCTTCTTGAAAAACCTCCAAGAAGACTTCTTCTTTCTTCTTCTCTTCTTCTTCTTCTTCGTTCTTTAAAAGCAAAAAAAGAAGGTTATTCTACAGAAGGCCCCCCGAAGATTTTTTTTATTATTATTATTTATTTTGTTATTTTTGCTGGTTTGTTTTAAATTTCTTCGGGGTGTCTGCAAAGCCATTGCCAAACGCGCTTCGTTTAAAAACCCGTTTGGTAGAAATGAACGCGTTTACAAATGCATCTGTAACACAACATAAAACGTATATATTTATCTCTCTCTCAATCTCCCCCTTCTATCTATCTATCTATCTATCTATCTATCTATCTCTATCTATCTATCTATCTATCTATCTATCTATCTATCTATCTATCTATCTATCTATCTATCTATCTATCTATCTATCTATCTATCTATCTATCTATCTATCTATCTATCTGT